>NC_052330.1:32941672-33076672 GCF_016432855.1 Salvelinus namaycush
ACAGTGATGTACTAGATACCTAGAACAGCCTATACTAGTACCTAGACAGCCTATACTAGATACCTAGACAGCCTATACTAGATACCTAGACAGCCTATACAGATACCTAGACAGCCTATACTAGATACCTAGACATTCTGTACTAAATACCTAGAAAGCCTGTACTAAATATCTAGACAGTCTGTACTAAATATCTAGACAGTCGTACTAAATACCTAGACAGCCTATACTAGATACCTAGACATCCTATACTAGATACCTAGACAGTCTGTACTAAATACCTAGACAGTCTGTACTAAATATCTAGAAAGCCTATACTAGATACCTAGACAGCCTATACTAAATACCTAGACAGCCTATACTAGATACCTAGACAGCCTATACTAAATACCTAGACAGCCTATACTAGATACCGAGACAGCCTATACTAAATAACTAGACAGCCTTACTAAATACCTAGACAGCCTATACTAATACCTAGACAGTCTGTACTAAATACCTAGACAGCCTATACTAAATACCTAGACAGCCTATACTAGATACCTAGACAGCCTATACTAAATACCTAGACAGCCTATACTAGATGCCGAGACAGCCTATACTAAATACCTAGCCAGCCTGTACTAAATACCTAGACATTCTGTACTAAATACTAGCCAGCTATACTAGATACCTAGACAGCCTGTACTAGTAACTAGACAGCCTATACTAGATACCTAGACAGCCATAACTAATACCTAGACAGCCTATACTAAATACCTAGACAGCCTGTACTAAATACCTAGACATTCTACTAAATACCTAGACAGCCTATACTAGATACCTAGACAGTCTGTACTAAATACTGACAGTCTGTACTAAATACCTAGACAGCCTATACTAGATACCTAGACAGTATGTACTAAATATCTAGACAGCCTATACTAGATACCTAGACAGTCTGTACTAGATACCTAGACAGCCTATACTAGGTACCTAGACAGCCTATACTAAATATCTAGACAGCTATACTAGATACCTAGACAGCCTATACTAAATACTAGACAGCCTATACTAGATACTAGACAGCCTATACTAAATACCTAGACAGCCTATACTAGATACCGAGACAGCCTATACTAAATACCTAGACAGCCTATACTAAATACCTAGACAGCCTGTACTAAATACTAGACAGTCTGTACTAATACCTAGACAGCCTATACTAAATACCTAGACAGCCTATACTAGATACCTAGACAGCCTATACTAAATACCTAGACAGCCTATACTAGATACCGAGACAGCCTATACTAAATACCTAGCCAGCCTGTACTAAATACCTAGACATTCTGTACTAAATACCTAGCCAGCTATACTAGATACCTAGACAGCCTGTACTAGATAACTAGACAGCCTATACTAGATACCTAGACAGCATGTACTAAATATCTAGACAGCATATACTAAATACCTAGAATCTGTACTAAATACCTAGCCAGCCTATACTAGATACCTAGCCAGCCTGTACTAAATATCTAGACAGCCTATACTAGATAACTAGACAGTATACTAAATACCTAGACAGCTATACTCGATACCTAGACAGCCTATACTAAATACCTAGACAGCATTATACTAGATACCTAGACAGCCTATACTAAATACCTAGACAGCCTATACTAAATACCTAGACAGCCTGTACTAAATACCTAGACAGTCTGTACTAAATACCTAGACAGCCTATACTAAATACCTAGACAGCCTATACTAGATACCTAGACAGCCTATACTAAAATCTAGACAGCCATACTAAATACCTAGACAGCCTGTACTAAAACCTAGACATTCTGTACTAAATACCTAGCCAGCCTGTACTAAATACCTAGACATTCTGTACTAAATACCTAGCCAGCCTGTACTAAATACCTAGACAGCCTGTACTAGATAACTAGACAGCCTATACTAGATACCTAGACATTCTGTACTAAATACCTAGCCAGCCTGTACTAAATACCTAGACATTCTGTACTAAATACCTAGCCAGCCTGTACTAAATATCTAGACAGCCTATACTAGATAACTAGACAGCCTATACTAGATACCTAGACAGCATGTACTAAATATCTAGACAGCCTATACTAGATACCTAGACAGCCTATACTAGATACCTAGACGGCCTATACTAGATACCTAGACAGCATGTACTAAATATCTAGACAGCATATACTAAATACCTAGACAGCCTGTACTAAATACCTAGACAGCCTGTACTAAATATCTAGACAGCCTGTACTAAATACCTAGACAGCCTGTACTAAATACCTAGACATTCTGTACTAAATACCTAGACAGCCTGTACTAAATATCTAGACAGCCTGTACTAAATACCTAGACAGCCTGTACTAAATATCTAGACAGCCTGTACTAAATACCTAGACAGCCTGTACTAAATATCTAGACAGCCTGTACTAAATACCTAGACAGAATGTACTAAATATCTAGACAGCCTGTACTAAATACCTAGACAGCCTGTACTAAATATCTAGACAGACTGTACTAAATACCTAGACAGCCTATACTAAATATCTAGTCAGCCTGTACTAAATATCTAGACAGCCTGTACTAAATACCTAGACAGCCTGTAGTAGATACCTAGACAGCCTATACTAGATACCTAGACATTCTGTACTAAATACCTAGAAAGCCTGTACTAAATATCTAGACAGTCTGTACTAAATACCTAGACAGCCTATACTAGATACCTAGACAGCCTATACTAGATACCTAGACAGTCTGTACTAAATACTAGACAGTCTGTACTAAATATCTAGACAGCCATACTAGATACCTAGACAGCCTATACTAAATACCTAGACAGCCTATACTAGATACCTAGACAGCCTATACTAAATACCTAGACAGCCTATACTAGATACCGAGACAGCCTATACTAAATACCTAGACAGCCTATACTAAATACCTAGACAGCCTGTACTAAATACCTAGTCAGCCTGTACTAAATACCTAGACAGCCTGTACTAAATACCTAGACAGCCTGTACTAAATACCTAGCCAGACTGTACTAAATACCTAGACAGCCTGTACTGAATACCTAGACAGCCTATACTAGATATCTAGCCAACCTGTACTGGAATGTGCTTCCAGAGTATTCCGTCAGAGATTCCTGCCATATATCACCTTAAGTCAAACCTCTCATTGTGTTTATTGTTCTTCACTCTACGTGCTCTCTTCTTCCCAGCTACAGATCATTGTTTTCCTTATAGCTTTCCTCTCATTCCTCCTATTATTTAGAACCTGCTTTTCCTCTCCCCCTCTCCTCCTCTCCTCCTCTCCTCCTCTCCCCCTCTCCTCCTCTCCTCCTCTCCTCCTCTCCTCCTCTACAGTCAATGGCCTCTAAGGAAGCACCCAGAGCTAGAGATCAGCCTTGCCCCACTCACATGCTGTGATGTGTGCAGCAGAGGAGGAATGGGGGACGATGGGTGTCCCAAATGGCAACCTATTCCCTATATAGTGCATTGGTCAAAAGCACTCTGGTCAAAAGCAGTGCACTGTATAGGGAATATGGTGCCATTTGGGATGTGGAAGCCAGTCTTCAGTATTCCACAATTCTGATGTATCCCCTCGCCTCACCACCTCTCTCACCCCCTCGCCTCACCCCCTCTCTCGGGCCCGACTCAGGGAGGACATAGGGGTCGTATTTCAGCGTGGTGCGGCTTTGAGTGGAGCGCTTGGTGCTTAGCGAGCGTCGACTAAGAGACGTTTATTAGAAGGGACCAGCAGGGTGATAAAATAAGAGGTGTCACAGAGCAGGGTTATGATATCAGAGGGCTTATTGAGTTTGCAGAGCTGGACCACCACACTGTTACACTCTAAATATAATATAATTGACAGACTAATGAAACGCCGCGGCTGGTGCCTCCACCACCTCCACAACATCCATCTCCACAGCTGCTACTTCTAGGCCCCGCTGTCCTGATAAGACGAACACACACACACGGACTCCACGGTTACAGAGTCCATTTATTATAAATATATTCAGAGAAGGAGAGAGAGACAGAGAGACAGAGAGAGAAAGAAGAGTCGTTAAATTCTACAACCACCTAAAAGGAAGTGATTCCCAAACCTTCCATAACAAAGCAATCACCTACAGAGAAATTAACCTGGAGAAAACCCCCCTAAGCAAGCTGGTCCTGGCAAGGAGAGAGGGAGAGGAGAGAGAGAGAAGGAGAGAGGGAGAAAGAGAGAGTGAGAGAGAGAGAGAGAGAGGAGAGAGAGAAGAGAAAGAGAGAAAGAGGAGTGAGAGAAAGAGGAGAGAGAGGAGCAAGAGAGAGAAAGAGGAAGAGGAAGAGAGAGAGGGTGATGCGGTGTGTTTGTGATTGTGTGGGTGGGGGGGGGGCTGAGAGCGAACAAATAAGTAACGGAGGAAAGAAGATAAGGGAAACTCACTAACCTGAATTGGTGTAAAATTTTGCCCTCTGTAAATATGATATTATTCATTGAAGTCACATTATGTGTGTAAAAAGACTGGCTATTACCGAGAGAAGATATTGCTGGTTATTCAGATGGCAGGTTGCAGAAAAGGTTGCAGAAAAGGACTCAGAGAGAAGAAAAGGACTCAGAGAGAAAATAAGAAAACTATCCCAGACTTCACATCTCAGCTTTACTATCAACACATATCTTATCACCTCATAACACTGGTACCCTGGAAATATTGTTTCAGCTTTGAGCCAGACACATTTCTGAACCAGACACATTCTAAACCAGACACATTCTAAACCAGACACATTCTAAACCAGACACATTCTAAACCAGACACATTCTGAACCAGACACATTCTAAACCAGACACATTCTAAACCAGACACATTCTAAACCAGACACATTCTAAACCAGACACATTCTAAATCTGACACTTCTAAACCAGACACATTCTAAACCTGACACATTCTAAACCAGAAACATTCTAAACCTGACACATTAAGAACCAGACACATTCTAAATCTGACACTTCTAAACCAGACACATTCTAAACCAGACACATTCTAAACCAGACACATTCTGAACCAGACACATTCTAAACCAGACACATTCTGAACCAGAAACATTCTAAACCTGACACATTAAGAACCAGACACATTCTAAACCAGACACATTCTAAACCAGACACATTCTGAACCAGACACATTCTAAACCAGACACATTCTGAACCAGAAACATTCTAAACCTGACACATTAAGAACCAGACACATTCTAAATCTGACACATTCTCAACCAGACACATTCTCAACCAGACACATTCTCAACCAGACACATTCTAAACCAGACACATTCTAACCAGACACACTCTAAACCAGACACATTCTAAACCAGACACATTCTAAACCAGGCACACTCTAAACCAGACACATTCTAAACCAGACACATTCTGAAAAAGACACATTCTGAACCAGACACATTCTGAACCAGACACATTCTGAAAAAGACACACTCTGAAACAGACACATTCTGAACCAAACACATTCTAAACCAGACACATTCTAAACCAGACACATTCTAAACCAGAAACTTTCTGAACCAGACACATTCTAAACCAGACACACCAGACACATTCTAAACCAGACACATCAGACACATTCTAAACCAAACACATTCTAAACCTGACACATTCTAAACCAGACACATTCTAAACCAGACACATTCTAAACCAGACACACTCTGAACCAGACACATTCTAAACCAGACACATTCTGAACCAGACACATTCTGAACCAGACACATTCTAAACCAGACACATTCTGAACCAGACACATTCTGAACCAGACACATTCTGAACCAGACACATTCTGAACCAGACACATTCTAAACCTGGCAAATTCTAAACCAGACACACCAGACACATTCTAAACCAGACACATTCTGAACCAGACACACTCTAAACCAGACACATTCTGATCCAGACACATTCTAAACCTGACACATTCTAAACCAGACACATTCTAAACCAGACACATTCTGAACCAGACACATTCTAAACCAGACACATTCTGAACCAGACACATTCTAAACCAGACACACTCTAAACAGGACACATTCTAAACCAGACACATTCTGAACCAGACACATTCTAAATCTGACACATTCTAAACCAGACACACAAGACAGATTCTAAACCAGACACATTCTGAACCAGACACATTCTAAACCAGACACATTCTGAACCAGACACACTCTGAACCAGACACATTCTAAACCAGACACATTCTGAACCAGACACACTCTGAACCAGACACATTCTAAACCAGACACACAAGACAGATTCTAAACCAGACACATTCTGAACCAGACACACTCTAAACCAGACACATTCTGAACCAGACACATTCTGAACCAGACACATTCTAACCCAGACACATTCTAACCCAGACACATTCTGAACCAGACACATTCTAACCAGACACATTCTGAACCAGACACATTCTAACCAGACACATTCTAACCCAGACACATTCTAACCAGACACATTCTGAACCAGACACATTCTAAATCTGACATATTTTAAACCAGACATATTTTAAACCAGACACATTCTAACCAGACACAATTTAAACCGGAGACATTCTAAGACCAACACATTATTATTTTCAGCTTCAGGCGAATCATTCGTATGCCTTTACCCATCTACTTTTATGTAGAGCAGGGTTTCACAACACTCTCCTCAGGGACCACTAGACGTTTCACATATTTGTTATAGCCCTGAACAGGCACAACTGAATCCATTAGTCTACTAATCATCAACCCCTTGACTAATTGAATCAAGTGTCAGCTAGTGCTAAAAAAAAAGGTGAAACGTCTGATGTTCCCTGATTAGAGTGGATTGAGAAGTACTGATGTAGAGCCCATGTCTGGCCAACTGTGCACAGGGAACATGTTCGAAGCCTCTGTGTCTGAGGGGGTACCTGCAGCTCTCAGATACATTCTAAACCAGAAACATTCTGAACCAGACACATTCTAAACCAGACACATTCTAAACCAGACACATTCTAAACCAGACACATTCTAAACAAGACACATTCTGAACCAGACACATTCTAAACCAGACACATTCTAAACCAGACACATTCTAAACCAGACACATTCTAAACCAGAAACTTTCTGAACCAGACACATTCTAAACCAGACACATTCTAAACAAGACACTTTCTAAACCAGACACATTCTAAACCAGAAACATTCTAAACCTGACACATTAAGAACCAGACACATTCTAAATCTGACACTTCTAAACCAGACACATTAACAGACACTTAAACCAGAACATCTGAACAACACATTCTAAACCAACACATCTGAACCAGAAACATTCTAAACCTGACACATTAAGAACCAGACACATTCTAAACCAGCACATTCTAAACCAGACACATTCTGAAAAAGACACATTCTAAACCAGAACATCTTGAACCAGAAACATTCTAAAACTGACACATTAAGAACCAGACACATTCTAAATCTGACACATTCTCAACCAGACACATTCTCAACCAGACACATTCTAAACCAGACACATTCTAAACCAGACACATTCTAACCAGACACACTCTAAACCAGACACATTCTAAACCAGACACATTCTAAACCAGGCACACTCTAAACCAGACACATTCTAAACCAGACACATTCTGAAAAAGACACATTCTGAACCAGACACATTCTGAACCAGACACATTCTGAAAAAGACACACTCTGAAACAGACACATTCTGAACCAAACACATTCTCATCCAGACACATTCTAAAGCAGAAACATTCTAAACCAGACACATTAAGAACCAGACACATTCTAAACCAGACACACCAGACACATTCTAAACCAGACACACACTAGCAGAACTCTAGACACCACTATCAGCACACTCGAGACAACTAGCAGAACACTAGAACACTAGCAGAAACACTAGACCACTAGCAGAACACTAACACTAGCGAACACTAGAACACTAGCATCTGAACACTAGCAGAACACTAGAACACTAGCAGAAATCTAGGACACTAGCTGAACTCCTAGAACACTAGCAGAACACTAGAACACTAGCAGAACTCTAGACCACTAGCAGAACTCTAGAACACTAGCAGAACTCTAGACCACTAGCAGAACTCTAGAACACTAGCAGAACACTAGAACACTAGCAGAACTCTAGAACACTAGCAGAACTCTAGAACACTAGCAGAACTCTAGACCACTAGCAGAACACTAGAACACTAGCAGAACACTAGAACACTAGCATAACTCTAGAACACTAGCAGAACACTAGAACACTAGCAGAACACTAGAACACTAGCAGAACTCTAGAACACTAGCAGAACTCTAGAACACTAGCAGAACTCTAGAACACTAGCAGAACTCTAGAACACTAGCAGAACACTAGAACACTAGCAGAACTCTAGACCACTAGCAGAACACTAGAGCACTAGCAGAACTCTAGACACTAGCAGAACACTAGAACACTAGCAGAACACTAGAACACTAGCAGAACTCTAGAACACTAGCAGAACTCTAGACCACTAGCAGAACACTAGAACACAAGCAGCACACTATAACACTAGCAGAACTCTAGAACACTAGCAGCACACTATACCACTAGCAGAACTCTAGACCACTAGTAGAACACTAGAACACAAGCAGAACTCTAGAACACTAGCAGAACTCTAGAACACTAGCAGCACACTATAGCACTAGCAGAACTCCAGAACACTAGTAGAACACTAGAACACTAGCAGAACTCTAGACCACTAGCAGAACTCTAGAAAAGTAGTAGAACACTAGCAGAACACTAGAATATTAGCAGAACACTAGACCACTAGCAGAACTCTAGACCACTAGCAGAACACTAGAACACTAGCAGAACACTAGACCACTAGCAGAACACTAGAACACTAGCAGAACTCTAGACCACTAGCAGAACACTAGAACACTAGCAGAACTCTAGACCACTATCAGAACTCTAGACCACTATCAGAACTCTAGACCACTAGCAGAACACTAGAACACTAGCAGAACACTAGACCACTAGCAGCACACTAGAACACTAGCAGAACTCTAGACCACTATCAGAACTCTAGACCACTAGCAGAACTCTAGAACACTAGCAGGACTCTAGACCACTAGCAGAACACTAGAACACTAGTAGAACTCTAGACCACTAGCAGAACTCTAGAACACTATCAGAACTCTAGACCACTAGTAGAACTCTAGACCACTAGCAGAATACTAGAACACTAGCAGCACACTAGAACACTAGCAGATCTTTAGAACACTAGTAGAACACTAGACCACTAGCAGCACACTAGAACACTAGCAGAACACTAGAACACTAGCAGAACACTAGAACACTAGCAGAACTCTAGAACACTAGCAGAACACTAGAACACTAGCAGAACACTAGAACACTAGCAGAACTCTAGAACACTAGCAGAACACTAGAACACTAGCAGAACTCTAGAACACTAGCTGAACTCTAGAACACTAGCAGAACACTAGAACACTAGCAGAACTCTAGACCACTAGCAGAACTCTAGAACACTAGCAGAACTCTAGACCACTAGCAGAACTCTAGAACACTTGCAGAACACTAGAACACTAGCAGAACTCTAGAACACTAGCAGAACTCTAGACCACTAGCAGAACTCTAGACCACTAGCAGAATACTAGAACACTAGCAGAACACTAGAACACTAGCATGACACTAGCAGAACTCTAGACCACTAGCAGAACTCTAGAACACTAGCAGAACTCTAGAACACTAGCACAACTCTAGACCACTAGCAGAACTCTAGAACACTAGCAGAACACTAGAACACTAGCAGAACTCTAGACCACTAGCAGAACTCTAGACCACTAGCAGAACACTAGAACACTAGCAGAACACTAGAACACTAGCAGAACTCTAGACCACTAGCAGAACTCTAGACCACTAGCAGAACACTAGAACTCTAGCAGAACACTAGAACACTAGCAGAACTCTAGACCACTAGCTGATCTCTAGAACACTAGCAGAACACTAGAACACTAGCAGAACTCTAGACCACTAGCAGAACTCTAGACCACTAGCAGAACACTAGAACACTAGCAGAACACTAGAACACTAGCATAACTCTAGAACACTAGCAGAACTCTAGACCACTAGCATAACTCTAGACCACTAGCAGAACACTAGAACACTAGCAGAACACTAGAACACTAGCATGGCACTAGCAGAACTCTAGACCACTAGCAGAACTCTAGAACACTAGCAGAACTCTAGAACACTAGCACAACTCTAGAACACTAGCACAACTCTAGACCACTACAGAACTCTAGACCACTAGCAGAACTCTAGAACACTAGCATAACTCTAGAACACTAGCAGAACACTAGAACACTAGCAGAACTCTAGACCACTAGCAGAACTCAAGACCACTAGCAGAACTCTAGACCACTAGCAGAACACTAGAACACTAGCAGAACACTAGAACACTAGCAGAACTCTAGACCACTAGCAGAACTCTAGACCACTAGCAGAACACTAGAACACTAGCAGAACACTAGAACACTAGCAGAACTCTAGACCACTAGCTGATCTCTAGAACACTAGCAGAACACTAGAACACTAGCAGAACTCTAGACCACTAGCAGAACACTAGAACACTAGCAGAACACTAGAACACTAGCAGAACTCTAGACCACTAGCAGAACACTAGCAGAACACTAGAACACTAGCAGAACTCTAGACCACTAGCAGAACACTAGAACACTAGCAGAACACTAGCAGAACACTAGAACACTAGCAGAACACTAGACCACTAGCAGAACACTAGAACACTAGCAGAACACTAGAACACTAGCAGAACACTAGAACACTAGCAGAACACTAGAACACTAACCGAACACTAGAACACTAGCAGAACACTAGAACACTAGCAGAACTCTAGAACACAAGCAGAACACTAGACCACTAGCAGAACACTAGAGCACTAGCAGAACACTAGAGCACTAGCATAACTCTAGACCACTAGCAGAACACTAGAACACTAGTAGAACTCTAGACCACTAGCAGAACACTAGAACACTAGTAGAACTCTAGACCACTAGCAGAACACTAGAACACTAGCAGCACACTATAACACTAGCAGAACTCTAGAACACTAGTAGAACACTAGAACACTAGAAGAACACTAGAACACTAGCAGAACTCTAGACCGCTATCAAAACTCTAGAACACTAGCAGCACACTATAACACTAGCAGCACACTATAACACTAGCAGAACTCTAGACCACTAGTAGAACACTAGAACACAAGCAGAACTCTAGAACACTAGCAGAACTCTAGAACACTAGCAGCACACTAGAGCACTAGCAGAACTCCAGAACACTAGTAGAACACTAGAACACTAGCAGAACTCTAGACCACTAGCAGAACTCTAGACCACTAGCAGAACTCTAGACCACTAGCAGAACTCTAGAACACTAGCAGCACACTAGAGCACTAGCAGAACTCTAGAACACTAGTAGAACACTAGAACATTAGCAGAACACTAGACCACTAGCAGAACTCTAGACCACTAGCAGAACACTAGAACACTAGCAGAACACTAGACCACTAGCAGAACACTAGAACACTAGTAGAACTCTAGACCACTATCAGAACTCTAGACCACTATCAGAACTCTAGACCACTATCAGAACTCCAGACCACTAGCAGAACTCTAGAACACTAGCAGAACTCTAGACCACTAGCAGAACACTAGAACACTAGCAGAACTCTAGACCACTAGCAGAACTCTAGAACACTATCAGAACTCTAGACCACTAGCAGAACACTAGAACACTAGCAGCACACTAGAACACTAGCAGAACTCTAGAACACTAGTAGAACACTAGACCACTAGCAGCACACTAGAACACTAGCAGAACACTAGAACACTAGCAGAACACTAGAACACTAGCAGAACTCTAGAACACTAGCAGAACACTAGAACACTAGCAGAACACTAGAACACTAGCAGAACTCTAGAACACTAGCAGAACACTAGAACACTAGCAGAACTCTAGAACACTAGCTGAACTCTAGAACACTAGCAGAACACTAGAACACTAGCAGAACTCTAGACCACTAGCAGAACTCTAGAACACTAGCAGAACTCTAGACCACTAGCAGAACTCTAGAACACTTGCAGAACACTAGAACACTAGCAGAACTCTAGAACACTAGCAGAACTCTAGACCACTAGCAGAACACTAGAACACAAGCAGCACACTATAACACTAGCAGAACTCTAGAACACTAGCAGCACACTATACCACTAGCAGAACTCTAGACCACTAGTAGAACACTAGAACACAAGCAGAACTCTAGAACACTAGCAGAACTCTAGAACACTAGCAGCACACTATAGCACTAGCAGAACTCCAGAACACTAGTAGAACACTAGAACACTAGCAGAACTCTAGACCACTAGCAGAACTCTAGAAAAGTAGTAGAACACTAGCAGAACACTAGAATATTAGCAGAACACTAGACCACTAGCAGAACTCTAGACCACTAGCAGAACACTAGAACACTAGCAGAACACTAGACCACTAGCAGAACACTAGAACACTAGCAGAACTCTAGACCACTAGCAGAACACTAGAACACTAGCAGAACTCTAGACCACTATCAGAACTCTAGACCACTATCAGAACTCTAGACCACTAGCAGAACACTAGAACACTAGCAGAACACTAGACCACTAGCAGCACACTAGAACACTAGCAGAACTCTAGACCACTATCAGAACTCTAGACCACTAGCAGAACTCTAGAACACTAGCAGGACTCTAGACCACTAGCAGAACACTAGAACACTAGTAGAACTCTAGACCACTAGCAGAACTCTAGAACACTATCAGAACTCTAGACCACTAGTAGAACTCTAGACCACTAGCAGAATACTAGAACACTAGCAGCACACTAGAACACTAGCAGATCTTTAGAACACTAGTAGAACACTAGACCACTAGCAGCACACTAGAACACTAGCAGAACACTAGAACACTAGCAGAACACTAGAACACTAGCAGAACTCTAGAACACTAGCAGAACACTAGAACACTAGCAGAACACTAGAACACTAGCAGAACTCTAGAACACTAGCAGAACACTAGAACACTAGCAGAACTCTAGAACACTAGCTGAACTCTAGAACACTAGCAGAACACTAGAACACTAGCAGAACTCTAGACCACTAGCAGAACTCTAGAACACTAGCAGAACTCTAGACCACTAGCAGAACTCTAGAACACTTGCAGAACACTAGAACACTAGCAGAACTCTAGAACACTAGCAGAACTCTAGACCACTAGCAGAACTCTAGACCACTAGCAGAATACTAGAACACTAGCAGAACACTAGAACACTAGCATGACACTAGCAGAACTCTAGACCACTAGCAGAACTCTAGAACACTAGCAGAACTCTAGAACACTAGCACAACTCTAGACCACTAGCAGAACTCTAGAACACTAGCAGAACACTAGAACACTAGCAGAACTCTAGACCACTAGCAGAACTCTAGACCACTAGCAGAACACTAGAACACTAGCAGAACACTAGAACACTAGCAGAACTCTAGACCACTAGCAGAACTCTAGACCACTAGCAGAACACTAGAACTCTAGCAGAACACTAGAACACTAGCAGAACTCTAGACCACTAGCTGATCTCTAGAACACTAGCAGAACACTAGAACACTAGCAGAACTCTAGACCACTAGCAGAACTCTAGACCACTAGCAGAACACTAGAACACTAGCAGAACACTAGAACACTAGCATAACTCTAGAACACTAGCAGAACTCTAGACCACTAGCATAACTCTAGACCACTAGCAGAACACTAGAACACTAGCAGAACACTAGAACACTAGCATGGCACTAGCAGAACTCTAGACCACTAGCAGAACTCTAGAACACTAGCAGAACTCTAGAACACTAGCACAACTCTAGAACACTAGCACAACTCTAGACCACTACAGAACTCTAGACCACTAGCAGAACTCTAGAACACTAGCATAACTCTAGAACACTAGCAGAACACTAGAACACTAGCAGAACTCTAGACCACTAGCAGAACTCAAGACCACTAGCAGAACTCTAGACCACTAGCAGAACACTAGAACACTAGCAGAACACTAGAACACTAGCAGAACTCTAGACCACTAGCAGAACTCTAGACCACTAGCAGAACACTAGAACACTAGCAGAACACTAGAACACTAGCAGAACTCTAGACCACTAGCTGATCTCTAGAACACTAGCAGAACACTAGAACACTAGCAGAACTCTAGACCACTAGCAGAACACTAGAACACTAGCAGAACACTAGAACACTAGCAGAACTCTAGACCACTAGCAGAACACTAGCAGAACACTAGAACACTAGCAGAACTCTAGACCGCTAGCAGAACACTAGAACAGTAGCAGAACACTAGCATAACACTAGAACACTAGCAAAACACTAGACCACTAGCAGAACACTAGAACACTAGCAGAACACTAGAACACTAGCAGAACACTAGAACACTAGCAGAACACTAGCAGAACACTGAACACTAGCAGAACTGTAGAATACTAGCAGAACACTAGAACACTAGCAGAACACTAGCAGAACACTAGAACACTAACATAACACTAGAACACTAGCAGAACACTAGAACACTAGCAGAACACTAGAACACTAGCAGAACACTAGCAGAACACTAGAACACTAGCAGAACTCTAGACCACTAGCAGAACACTAGCAGAACACTAGAACACTAGCAGAACACTAGAACACTAGCAGAACTCTAGACCACTAGCAGAACACTAGAACACTAGCAGAACACTAGACCACTAGCAGAACACTAGAACACTAGCAGAACTCTAGACCACTAGCAGAACACTAGAACACTAGCAGAACTCTAGACCACTATCAGAACTCTAGACCACTATCAGAACTCTAGACCACTAGCAGAACACTAGAACACTAGCAGAACACTAGACCACTAGCAGCACACTAGAACACTAGCAGAACTCTAGACCACTATCAGAACTCTAGACCACTAGCAGAACTCTAGAACACTAGCAGGACTCTAGACCACTAGCAGAACACTAGAACACTAGTAGAACTCTAGACCACTAGCAGAACTCTAGACCACTAGCAGAACACTAGAACACTAGCAGAACACTAGAACACTAGCATGACACTAGCAGAACTCTAGACCACTAGCAGAACTCTAGAACACTAGCAGAACTCTAGAACACTAGCAGAACTCTAGAACACTAGCACAACTCTAGACCACTAGCAGAACTCTAGAACACTAGCAGAACACTAGAACACTAGCAGAACTCTAGACCACTAGTAGAACTCTAGACCACTAGCAGAACACTAGAACACTAGCAGAACACTAGAACACTAGCAGAACTCTAGACCACTAGCAGAACTCTAGACCACTAGCAGAACACTAGAACTCTAGCAGAACACTAGAACACTAGCAGAACTCTAGACCACTAGCTGATCTCTAGAACACTAGCAGAACACTAGAACACTAGCAGAACTCTAGACCACTAGCAGAACTCTAGACCACTAGCAGAACACTAGAACACTAGCAGAACACTAGAACACTAGCATGGCACTAGCAGAACTCTAGACCACTAGCAGAACTCTAGAACACTAGCAGAACTCTAGAACACTAGCACAACTCTAGAACACTAGCACAACTCTAGACCACTACAGAACTCTAGACCACTAGCAGAACTCTAGAACACTAGCATAACTCTAGAACACTAGCAGAACACTAGAACACTAGCAGAACTCTAGACCACTAGCAGAACTCAAGACCACTAGCAGAACTCTAGACCACTAGCAGAACACTAGAACACTAGCAGAACACTAGAACACTAGCAGAACTCTAGACCACTAGCAGAACTCTAGACCACTAGCAGAACACTAGAACACTAGCAGAACACTAGAACACTAGCAGAACTCTAGACCACTAGCTGATCTCTAGAACACTAGCAGAACACTAGAACACTAGCAGAACTCTAGACCACTAGCAGAACACTAGAACACTAGCAGAACACTAGAACACTAGCAGAACTCTAGACCACTAGCAGAACACTAGCAGAACACTAGAACACTAGCAGAACTCTAGACCGCTAGCAGAACACTAGAACAGTAGCAGAACACTAGCATAACACTAGAACACTAGCAAAACACTAGACCACTAGCAGAACACTAGAACACTAGCAGAACACTAGAACACTAGCAGAACACTAGAACACTAGCAGAACTCTAGACCACTAGCAGAACACTAGCAGAACACTAGCAGAACTCTAGACCGCTAGCAGAACACTAGAACACTAGCAGAACACTAGCATAACACTAGAACACTAGCAAAACACTAGACCACTAGCAGAACACTAGAACACTAGCAGAACACTAGCAGAACACTAGAACACCAGCAGAACTCTAGACCACTAGCAGAACACTAGCAGAACGCTAGAACACTAGCATAACACTAGAAGACTAGCAGAACACTAGTACTGAACTGAAACAGAAAAGATTTGAGGGGTTCGAGGAAAGAAGGGAGCTCGGGGTTAGTTCCATCACCACCTTACACAGGCTTGGTAAGTTCAATATAAGTGGGCAGGTATCGCTGAGTTGTGAATTGGCAAAAGGAGGGAGTCTAGCTTGGTTCCTTCAGTTTATACAGGTTTGAGAAAAAATAATCTAAGTGAACAGGTTCTGAATCACTCATGTCCTCTATTTCTTTGAATATAATGCAGATCAGATTGCATTTCATGACATGAATTATATTCAAAGTCAAACCCAGCATGATTTTATCTGAGATAGTCTAAGATAGTCAAGATTTGGAGCTTTATTCCCCATCTTTATGCGGATGCAAAACCAATGAGCTGACGCATGAATCATACACCTCTGTATGAGATGGTCAGAAACATCAAACAACAACGCTAGGCAGGTGAAGTAAATGACTGCAATGGAACGCAACATTTTCAAAAGCAAAATTGCCTGTGCATCGAAGAGAGAAATAGTGTTGCCTGGCTCTGTAGTATTTTGTAGTGTAGAATAATGATGTGTATGGCCGGCAAGAATACAGAAAGGGATTTCACAGCTGGAGGAATCCAATTCTCAGGCTAAATCTCCATAACATGCAGTGGGTATATTTTGGCAGCAAAGTGATTTATTTTTTCTGCAATTATTCTCAACAAACTGTCTTTCATCTTCTTTCCTGCAAGAAGGGAGTGTGTGACTGTGTGTGTGTGTTTGTGTGTGTGTGTGTGTGTGTGTGTGTTTGTGTGTGTGTGTGTGTGTGTGTGTGTGTGGCCATGTGTTTTTGCGCGATGTGAATAATGCAAGGCGGAGGATGCAGAACGCTTTAGATATGAGGACTATATCTGACATTCACCATAAAATGCTGTTATATCATCTTTAGCCTCTAAAACAACAAAGGAATGACACAATCAGTACTGAGACTACAGAGGTCATTATAACAGCCTAGCATGCTAAAACAATCTCATTGAGATCAATACAGATAGACTTACGATTACGCATGCACACAGACTTGCCATTCTCCTTGTGGGAGAAGTAAGGCTACAAAATGGTGAACATGGAGCATTCTCTTTACGGAACTAATCAATGCTTCTAGAACTCTGAGAATCCTCAGAGCAGGCTTGTGCTGCAGCCACCGTTATCAGAAAAAGCCTATAATTACCACGCCAATCGCAACTGAACAAATCACCAGCTAGACCCGCAATCAGGCTTGACCCTCTTAAAAGGTGCAGAATGAATCACATTCAGACCAAAACATTGAGCTAAAACGCCAGCCCTCTAATTCCAACTATTTTGTGGTGATTAACAACTTTTCCTAAGTCCTTGTACATACTTCTATGATTCACTGTGTGCATGATGAATATTCACTGATGTTTCACAGTTGTCAGTAGCTGTGCTACACTATGTATAACAACTGAGTTACTTTGTTGGAACACTCATCTGTCTGTCTCACCTGAGGTTAGTAGTGCACGTTGTAGAACTGTCTCACACCTGAGGTAGGTAGTGCACGTTGTAGAACTGTCTCACACCTGAGGTTAGTAGTGCACGTTGTGGAAATGTCTCATACCTGAGGTAGGTAGTGCACGTTGTGGAACTGTCTCACACCTGAGGTAGGTAGTGCACGTTGTAGAACCGTCTCTCACCTGAGGTTAGTAGTGCACATTGTAGAACTGTCTCTGACCTGAGGTTAGTAGTGCACGTTGTAGAACTGTCTCTCACCTGAGGTTAGTAGTGCACGTTGTAGAACTGTCTCTCACCTGAGGTTAGTAGTGCACGTTGTAGAACTGTCTCTCACCTGAGGTTAGTAGTGCACGTTGTAGAACTGTCTCTCACCTGAGGTTAGTAGTGCACGTTGTAGAACTGTCTCACACCTGAGGTTAGTAGTGCACGTTGTAGAACTGTCTCTCACCTGAGGTTAGTAGTGCACGTTGTAGAACTGTCTCTCACCTGAGGTTAGTAGTGCACGTTGTAGAACTGTCTCTCACCTGAGGTTAGTAGTGCACGTTGTAGAACTGTCTCTCACCTGAGGTTAGTAGTGCACGTTGTAGAACTGTCTCACACCTGAGGTTAGTAGTGCACGTTGTAGAACTGTCTTTCACCTGAGGTTAGTAGTGCACGTTGTAGAACTGTCTCTCACCTGAGGTTAGTAGTGCACGTTGTAGAACTGTCTCATATCTGAGGTTAGTAGTGCACGTTGTAGAACTGTCTCTCACCTGAGGTTAGTAGTGCACGTTGTAGAACTGTCTCTCACCTGAGGTTAGTAGTGCACGTTGTAGAACTGTCTCTCACCTGAGGTTAGTAGTGCACGTTGTAGAACTGTCTCTGACCTGAGGTTAGTAGTGCACGTTGTAGAACCGTCTCTCACCTGAGGTTAGTAGTGCACGTTGTAGAACTGTCTCTCACCTGAGGTTAGTAGTGCACGTTGTAGAACTGTCTCTCACCTGAGGTTAGTAGTGCACGTTGTAGAACTGTCTCTCACCTGAGGTTAGTAGTGCACGTTGTAGAACTGTCTCTCACCTGAGGTTAGTAGTGCACATTGTAGAACTGTCTCACACCTGAGGTTAGTAGTGCACGTTGTAGAACTGTCTCTCACCTGAGGTTAGTAGTGCACGTTGTAGAACTGTCTCACACCTGAGGTTAGTAGTGCACGTTGTAGAACTGTCTCACACCTGAGGTTAGTAGTGCACGTTGTAGAACTGTCTCACACCTGAGGTTAGTAGTGCACGTTGTAGAACTGTCTCTGACCTGAGGTTAGTAGTGCACGTTGTAGAACTGTCTCACACCTGAGGTTAGTAGTGCACGTTGTAGAAATGTCTCATATCTGAGGTTAGTAGTGCACGTTGTAGAACTGTCTCTCACCTGAGGTTAGTAGTGCACATTGTAGAACTGTCTCTCACCTGAGGTTAGTAGTGCACGTTGTAGAACTGTCTCTCACCTGAGGTTAGTAGTGCACGTTGTAGAACTGTCTCTGACCTGAGGTTAGTAGTGCACGTTGTAGAAATGTCTCTCACCTGAGGTTAGTAGTGCACGTTGTAGAACTGTCTCTGACCTGAGGTTAGTAGTGCACGTTGTAGAACTGTCTCTCACCTGAGGTTAGTAGTGCACGTTGTAGAACTGTCTCTCACCTGAGGTTAGTAGTGCACGTTGTAGAACTGTCTCTGACCTGAGGTTAGTAGTGCACGTTGTAGAACTGTCTCTCACCTGAGGTTAGTAGTGCACGTTGTAGAACTGTCTCTCACCTGAGGTTAGTAGTGCACGTTGTAGAACTGTCTCACACCTGAGGTTAGTAGTGCATGTTGTAGAACTGTCTCTCACCTGAGGTTAGTAGTGCACGTTGTAGAACTGTCTCTCACCTGAGGTTAGTAGTGCACGTTGTAGAACTGTCTCTCACCTGAGGTTAGTAGTGCACGTTGTAGAACTGTCTCTCACCTGAGGTTAGTAGTGCACGTTGTAGAACTGTCTCTCACCTGAGGTTAGTAGTGCACGTTGTAGAACTGTCTCTCACCTGAGGTTAGTAGTGCACGTTGTAGAACTGTCTCTCACCTGAGGTTAGTAGTGCACGTTGTAGAACTGTCTCTCACCTGAGGTTAGTAGTGCACGTTGTAGAACTGTCTCTCACCTGAGGTTAGTAGTGCACGTTGTAGAACTGTCTCTCACCTGAGGTTAGTAGTGCACGTTGTAGAACTGTCTCATATCTGAGGTTAGTAGTGCACGTTGTAGAACTGTCTCTCACCTGAGGTTAGTAGTGCACATTGTAGAACTGTCTCACACCTGAGGTTAGTAGTGCACGTTGTAGAACTGTCTCTCACCTGAGGTTAGTAGTGCACGTTGTAGAACTGTCTCACACCTGAGGTTAGTAGTGCACGTTGTAGAACTGTCTCTCACCTGAGGTTAGTAGTGCACGTTGTAGAACTGTCTCTCACCTGAGGTTAGTAGTGCACGTTGTAGAACTGTCTCTCACCTGAGGTTAGTAGTGCACGTTGTAGAACTGTCTCTCACCTGAGGTTAGTAGTGCACGTTGTAGAACTGTCTCACACCTGAGGTTAGTAGTGCACATTGTAGAACTGTCTCTCACCTGAGGTTAGTAGTGCACGTTGTAGAACTGTCTCACACCTGAGGTTAGTAGTGCACGTTGTAGAACTGTCTCTCACCTGAGGTTAGTAGTGCACGTTGTAGAACTGTCTCTCACCTGAGGTTAGTAGTGCACGTTGTAGAACTGTCTCTCACCTGAGGTTAGTAGTGCACGTTGTAGAACTGTCTCACACCTGAGGTTAGTAGTGCACATTGTAGAACTGTCTCACACCTGAGGTTAGTAGTGCACGTTGTAGAACTGTCTCTCACCTGAGGTTAGTAGTGCACGTTGTAGAACTGTCTCTCACCTGAGGTTAGTAGTGCACGTTGTAGAACTGTCTCTCACCTGAGGTTAGTAGTGCACGTTGTAGAACTGTCTCTCACCTGAGGTTAGTAGTGCACATTGTAGAACTGTCTCTCAACTGAGGTTAGTAGTGCACGTTGTAGAACTGTCTCACACCTGAGGTTAGTAGTGCACGTTGTAGAAATGTCTCACACCTGAGGTAGGTAGTGCACGTTGTAGAACTGTCTCACACCTGAGGTTAGTAGTGCACGTTGTAGAAATGTCTCTCACCTGAGGTAGGTAGTGCACGTTGTAGAACTGTCTCTCACCTGAGGTTAGTAGTGCACGTTGTAGAACTGTCTCTCACCTGAGGTTAGTAGTGCACGTTGTAGAACTGTCTCTCACCTGAGGTTAGTAGTGCACGTTGTAGAACTGTCTCTCACCTGAGGTTAGTAGTGCACGTTGTAGAACTGTCTCTCACCTGAGGTTAGTAGTGCACGTTGTAGAACTGTCTCACACCTGAGGTTAGTAGTGCACGTTGTAGAACTGTCTCTCACCTGAGGTTAGTGGTGTATTTCTTTATTTACATTTGGATGTTTACAGCTCTGGGCCGTCCTATATGCCTGTGATCTGATTAGCCGGATAAACCCTCCAGCCCTACAGACTCTGATGAGATATAGTGGCACAGACATGTAATGGGTCCCTACTGGCACCCTATTCCCTATATAGTGCACTACTTTTGACTAGAACTATATGGGCCCTGGTTTAAAGTAGTGCACTATATAGGGAAAAGGGTTCCATTTGAGTCCAAACACTTTATTTTCCCTTTGGGTTAGAACAACAAAGGCAACAATTTACACCTCCAACCGGATCTGCTGAACCCCCAGATTGGCTTCTACATCAATTATGAGATGGTACAGGCTTGTGTCAGAGCCTAAGGGAAGGGATGGTTAACTCTGTCCATATATTCATATATATGGGGGACATCACAGAGCAGGGGTAGTTACATATTACACCGATACTTTTATCTTAACATATACACTGCTGTTTTCTGCCCAGATGGCAAGAAGGGAAAGGGGGGGGGGGGCTTTAAGGTAAAGGACAACAGCATCCAACAAGGCCACATATCATCTCATCCATCAAAACCCAATTTGCCTTATTTACAATGCGACAACAGAGCACAACCCCCCAAGGCGTAGAGATTGTTTTTGGGGGTGAGAACAAAGGAAGCATGAATCAATTCTAACTCAAGCTCTGCCTTTTATACTCTCTGACCGTTTCCATGGCTATCCTCTAGCGGTGTGAGTTGTCGTCGTGGAGATCAGAGTGGCCGGCCACACAGTAGAAGAATGGCAAATGTAACACACGGGGGATAAGAAGCATGTTCCTGTTGTTGTCGCGGTAACCTTGAGCTCCTCTGTGGTTTGAGAGAGGGATATGGAGGAGGGATATGTTTCCACATACAGCAAACAGTATGCCATGGATTATAAATACATACGTACAACCTCTCCTTTCGCTCTTATCTCTCCTCTCCACTCCTCTCTTTCTCTCCTCTCCTCTCCTCTCCTCTCCTCTCCTCTCCTCTCCTCTCCTCTCCTCTCCTCTCCTCTCCTCTCCTCCACTCTCATCCCCTGTCCTCTCCAGCCAGCAGCATACTACTTTGGAACCCACTGCTGGCTTGCCTCTGAAGCTAAGCAGGTTTGGTCCTGGTCAGTCCCTGGATGGAGGACCAGATGCTGCTGGAAGTGGTGTTGGAGGGCTAGTAGGAGGCCTCCGGTTAAAAAAAGAAAAATACCAAAATCCACTCCCTCAGATAGTCATCATCTTGAAGGAAGCTTTCATTTTGATTGTGTCTGTTCTGTGTTATCATGTCTGATCTGTGTTATCATGTCTGATCTGTGTTATCATGTCTGATCTGTGTTATCATGTCTGATCTGTGTTATCATGTCTGATCTGTGTTATCATGTCTGATCTGTGTTATCATGTCTGATCTGGGCTTTGACAGAACGATAAGAGGAGAGGTTTGTATTACATGGGGAATCGATGGCATTCAGCCTTATAACTATCAATAGGCTGCCACAACTCTTTTCACTCACCCCCTCACAGATAGATGAGAGGGGATAGAGAGGAGGAGGAGGGTGGGGTGGAGGGGGAACTATATGGTGGCACATATACTATTAACAGCTGGACGAAAAGTCCTATTCTTAGATGTGGACGCTGCTGTATGTCTCAGTGGAGTGGTAACGTATGATGCTGCTGGATGAGGTCTACAATTACATGATTGCTTTTCGTTAAAACCAAATACATTAGAGATAATAGATAATATAGAGCTGCAATAGAACACCAGCCCGCCATTAAACCCAACGATAATACCATTACAGACCCGCAGAGGTTCATTTTCAGATATTTACTGTGTTCCTTAATGTACAAGATGTATTACAGCTAAATGGGTTCTATAACCAACTATAAATCCAAAATCATGACCTAAGTGATTTCCAAGATCAAATATTGATATTTCCAAAGAGCCACCCTTAGTGGGTCTTCTCCTCTCCTCTCCTCTCCTCTCCTCTCCTCTCCTCTCCTCTCCTCTCCTCTCCTCTCCTCTCCTCTCCTCTCCTCTCCTATCCTCTCCTCTCCTCTCCTCTCCTCTCCTCTCCTCTCCTCTCCTCTCCTCTCCTCTCCTCTCCTCTCCTCTCCTCTCCTCTCCTCATCTCCTCTCCTCATCTCCTCTCCTCATCTGCTCTCCTCTCCTCTACTTTCCTCCACTCTCCTCTCTTTTCAGACTTCCTCCGTTCAGCATTATTGTTTCCTCTCAGGTCATACATACCACAGAGGATAAAAGAAAAATAACGAAAAAAGAAGTACAAAATACATATCATTGTTCACACTACCATCTCGCATTGCAGTTTCAGTGCAATAGGTTGTGTGGGCTATTTATTAATCTGGCCTGGCTTCTGTACACAGAGAGCACTAACAACGCACTGGGAGAAGGGTAGCAGGCTGCCAGAGTCACAGACTGGGTCACAAAAGGCACCCTATTCCCTACATAGTACACTACTTTTGGCCAGGGCCCCTAGTGCAGTATATATCAAATAGGGTTCTGTTTGGGATGCAGTGCCACAGTGCAGTCTAATTGCCCGGTGGGCCCATATCAAACAGCCCATATCAAACAGCCTGTATCAAACAGCAGTCACTTATCTTCCTGTGGAATTGGTAAAAAGGAAATGGTATTTGGCCCTGATCCTTAATCACTGCTGCTGCTGCTGCTGCTGAGGACAAGGTCATCAGGGAGGGGCTAACTAACACTCAGAGAGGAGGGAGAGAGAGAGAGGTAAGGAGAGGTAGGGAGAGAGGTAGGGAGAGGTAGGGAGAGGTAGGGAGAGCAAGAGAGAGAGGTAGGGAGAGGGAGAGAGGTAGGGAGAGGTAGGGAGAGAGAAAGAGAGAGAGAGGGAGAGAGAGAGAGAGAGAGGGGGGTAGGGAGAGAGAGAGAGAGGTAGGGAGAGGTAGGGAGGTAGGGAGAGAAAGCGAGAAAGACAGGGAGAGCGAGAGATGAGATTCTTCCCATGCTGTGCAGTGTGATATGAGCTATGCTGGAGCCGCAGCTAAAATGTGCTCGACACACATGCTGTTCTGTACGCTTGCAAGGTTGTTACTGTACATGGATGTTTAAATGACAGGTCCGTGTTCAAATAGGGAAGTGTGAAGAGGGGAGGGGGGGCACCCTATTCCCTAGCGCACTACTTTTCACCAGTGCCCTGGGAATAGGGTGCCTTGGTCAGGGCTAATGACTCTTGAACAGTCTCCCTCAGAAATACTGTAAACACAGCAAGAATATAGTTCTTTGATTGAATTGAAGGGCAGGTTGTTTGAGGTCAAAAAGATACCGTTTGACATTTACCTGGTCTGTTCTTGCATCGTAATGCTCCTCTCTCACAGAAGTTCTTATTATTTCAATGTGATACAGAATCAATGTGCTTTGCTGTTCATCGTTCATTACGCAAGCCGCTAAGCTGAAATCTTTACTTTTCACAAATTAAACAACGAGGTCCCTTCTGAGTTCAGCTCCTAATGAGCACAAACCCAAATTAAGCATATTCAATTAAGTCTCTATTTACAAAATATGAAAGTTGAAAATGCTGTAACTAACTGATAAAATATACTCCAGAGCCCCTGTTGTACATGATTCTTATTCCCTTTTATTCGCTCATTGGTATTGACTGTGTACCAAATGGCATGCTAGTGCACTACTTTTGAGCTATATGAGCCCTGTTTAAAAGTAGTGCACTACATCGGGAATAGGGTGCAATTTTTAGACGTAGATATTGGCTTGCAACAGGCTTTAGTGGGCTGTAGTAGCGTAATGTACAATAACAATTCTCTATGGGCAACAATGTGAATTATTACCCTCATCTTCCCCATTAGAAATGAACCAGAAAGCAGCTGGGCTTAGCCAATAAAGCACTTACAATATATTTAATTATGACATCACAGACAGCGCCACAGTATTTACATAATGTGTATTTATTCTGTGGCACCACGGTTGGCATGGTTACTTAGGAAATGTAATCCGTTACAGTTACTAGTTACCTGTACAAAATTGTAATCAGTAACGTAACTTTTGAATTACCCAAACTTAGTAATGTAATCTTATTACCTTCCATTACTTTTAGATTACTTTCCCCTTCAGAGGCATTAGAAGAAGACAAAAATGTATGTTACCAATTGAACGACATCTATTGCAGGATAAATCTATGTTAAAGTTTACATAGCTGGCCATATATGGATGTTCAATGTTACTTTATGGGTTGGTTACGTAGGCTTCTTCTAACCCATCGCTTTCTACTACATATAATAATACTATTAAATTATATATATACATTAAAAACCAAAGTCTATCAGAATTCCAGTCATTCCAATAAATGTTATACCCCTTGATCTTCAAGAATAGGACTTTGAAATATGGAAGTATAGATTAGCCAAATAGTTTTACCTAAGCATGACCCCAAGACTAAGGACTTATTACCCAGCCCTACTCTGTAGCCCTACTCTGCCCTACTCTCTCTCAACAGGGGTGATGGTCGGATTCACGTTTATCGTCGAAGGAATGAGCGTTACACCGAGGCCTGTACTCTGGAGCGGGATCGATTTGGAGGTGGAGGGTCCGTCATGGTCTGGGGCGGTGTGTCACAGCATCATCGGACTGAGCTTGTTGTCATTGCAGGCAATCTCAACTCTGTGCGTTACAGGGAAGACATCCTCCTCCTCATGTGGTTCCCTTCCTACAGGCTCATCCTGACATGACCCTCCAGCAGGACAATGCCACCAGCCATACTGCTCGTTCTGTGCGTGATTTCCTGCAAGACAGGAATGTCAGTGTTCTGCCATGGCCAGCAAAGAGCCCGGATCTCAATCCCATTGAGCACGTCTGGGACCTGTTGGATCGGAGGGTGAGGGCTAGGGCCATTCCTCCCAGAAATGTCCAGGAACTTGCAGGTGCCTTGGTGGAAGAGTGGGGTAACATCTCACAGCAAGAACGGGCAAATCTGGTGCAGTCCATGAGGAGGAGATGCACTGCAGTACTTAATGCAGCTGGTGGCCACACAAGATACTGACTGTTACTTTAGATTCCCCCTCCCCCCCTTTGTTCAGGGACACATTATTACATTTATTTTAGTCACATCTGTGGAACTTGTTCAGCTTATGTATCAGTTGTTGAATCTTGTTATGTTCATACAAATATTTACACATGTTAAGTTAGCTGAAAATAAACGCACTTGACAGTGAGAGGATGCTTCTTTTTTTGCTGAGTTTATAAAAGCTCCACTTTTATTCCATAGGCTGGGGTCCGCACTATGCAGCTGTTGCAAGAGCGCATTTTTCACTGGCTGTCCACTGGTTTCAAAAAAATTGATTGATAGGAAGCTTAAAACCTGTTGAGGACAGAGGGCGCTGTTTTCACTTTGGGGGAAAATCGTGCCCAATTTAAACGGCCTCGTACTCAATTCTTGCTCGTACAATATGCATATTATTATTACTATTGGATAGAAAACACTCTCTAGTTTCTAAAACCGTTTGAATTATATCTGTGAGTAAAACAGAACTCCTTTTACAGCAAACTTCCTGACAGGAAGTGGAAAATCTGAAATCGATGCACTGTTCTAGGGCCTGCCTATTAAAGTCCTTGATATTTATTAGAATACATGCACTTCATACGTCTTCCACTAGATGTCGACAGGCAGTGAGAGAAGAAATGGAGTGTGTAACTTGATCTGGGGTCGAATAATAGCTCTCGGCATGACGTGTCACCAGTTTCCTGTTTTCTGGAGAGCGCGTGAAGGGACCTGGATTTGCCTTCTGATAAGCTGTCGTTATGGACGACTAATATCTCCGGCTTTGATTTTATTTGATACATGTGACAATATCATCGTAAAGTATGTTTTTTCAATATAGTTTTATTAGATTATTGAAATTTATTTGGGACGTTAGCCGTGTTGCGTTGTGTGCCTTTGTTCAGGAAGGAGAGCTTAGCGCCACTTTGCTAGCTTTCCGTGCTAATTGACTGGAGAAGAGGACATTCTAAATCCAAACAACGATTGTTCCCGACAAAGGACCCCTTGTACAACATTCTGATGAAAGATTATCAAAAGTAGGACCCATTTTATGATGCTATTTCATATATCTGTCGAACATGTTGTACTAGTCGTTTGCGCCCAGATTTTGGGTACTCTTTCGCTATACCTAAGCTGGATGTCGTAATGAAGTTATTTTTAGAATTCTAACACGGCGATTGCATTAAGAACTAGTGTATCTATCATTTCCTATACAACATGTATTTTCTAGTAACGTTTATGAATAGTTATTTGGTCAGAATAGTTGGAGTGTCATAAAAATATCCGCACATTCTGGGAAAAAGCTGCTACGTTAGCACAGTGTATAACCACTGATTTCAGCTCTAAATATGCACATTTTCGAACAAAACATAAGTGTATGTATAACCTGATGTTATAGGACTGTCATCTGATGAAGGTTTATGAAGGTTAGTGAAAATTAACATATTTTGCTGGTTTATTCCCTATCGTTAACGTGCCTATTGCTATCGCTAACGTGCCTTGATGAATGAATGCGGTAGTGTGGTAGGCTATTGTAGTAAGCTAATATAATGCTATATTGTGTTTTCGCTGTAAAACACTTAAAAAATCGGAAATATTGGCTGGATTCACAAGATGTTTGTCTTTAATTTGCTGTACACCATCGATTTTTCAGAAATGTTTTATGATGAGTATTTAGGTATTTGACGTTGGTGTCTGTAATTACTCTGGCTGCTTCGGATCTATTTCTGACGGTAGCTGTGATGGTACCTGCAATGTAAAACTGATTTATACCTCAAATATGCACATTTTTCGAACAAAACATAGATTTATTGTATAACATGTTATAAGACTGTCATCTGATGAAGTTGTTTCTTGGTTAGTTTGGTTGGTTCTTGGTTAGTTAGGTTGGCTTTGTGCATGCTACCTGTGCTGTGAAAAATGTCTGTCCTTTTTTGTATTTGGTGGTGAGCTAACATAAATATATGTGGTGTTTTCGCTGTAAAACATTTTAAAAATCGGACATGTTGACTGGATTCACAAGATGTGTATCTTTCATTTGCTGTATTGGACTTGTTAATGTGTGAAAGTTAAATATTTCTAAAAAATATATTTTGAATTTCGCGCTCTGCCTTTTCAGTGGAATGTGGGAGGAGTTCCGCTAGCGGAACGCCGGAGCCAGACAGGTTAAACTTCTTGAATTCAACTATTATTGGGTTCAACTACACATTTAGATTTGTGAACAGTCATCCACAACAACCACAATGCGTAAGGTGCAAATAGCTAAATGAGAGAGCAGCAGTGTGATTCACATCAATGCTCTATGTAGACATCAATAATACGTGATATCCATATCGCAGTAGACTACACCCATGATGTCATCCTTACCTCCAGGCATTTATTCAAGGTGGATAATCTTTGAATGCCGACAGCAGTCGCACCATTGGAAGACATAGCTCGGACTGTAGCCTACAAAAGACTATTCCTGCTCTTTTTCTGCGATCCATCAAACACATTTGGTGTGTCATCATAGTGGTCTCTGACTTGTGGTCAGACTCGCTCAGGTGGAACAAACTTAAACGTGCGCCTCTTTTTCAATGCTGATTTGAATGTCATTAAGAAAACAGAAAAGTGTCAAAAAACTATTTTCTCACAAACATACTTTTTGAATTTAAAAGTAATCCTTCAAGTAATCATCTAGTTTTTCAAAAGTATCTTTAATCTGATTACAGTATTTTTTGCTGTAACACATTACAGTTACTGTTTTTTGTAATCCCTGTTACCCTGTGTGGCACACACGCACGCACACACACACACACACACACACACACACACACACACACACACACACACACACACACACACACACACACACACACACACACACACACACACACACACACACACACACACATGGTCCTATGGTCATCTACTACTGTTGGCTCCACTACTGTTCTATGATCATCCACTTCCTGTTGCCTCAACTACTGTCCTATGATCACGTAATTCCTGTTTGCTCCAATACAATATTTTCATTACTTACCTCCTGTTGGCTCCACTACTGTCCTATGATCATCTACTTCCTGTTGGCTCCACTACTGTCCTATGATCATCTACTTCCTGTTGGCTCCAATACTGTCATATGATCATCTACTTCCTGCTGGCTCCAATACTGTCCTATGATCATCTACTTCCTGCTGGCTCCACTACTGTCATATGATCATCTACTTCCTGTTGGCTCCACTACTGTCCTTTGATCATCTACTATTGTTGGCTCCACTACTGTCCTATGATCATCTACTTCCTGCTGGCTCCACTACTGTCCTATGATCATCTACTTCCTGTTGGCTCCACTACTGTCCTATGATCATCTACTTCCTGTTGGCTCCACTATTGTCCTATGATCATCTACTTCCTGTTGGCTCCTCTACTATTCTATGATCGTCTACGTATAAATGTGTAATAAATTGTATTCATGTGTTATTCATTAAAATGTATTAATAAACATGAAAATATGAGGTAATTAAACACTCAATCATATTGAAATTACCTTCTCTAGATTAAACTATGTACTTCATTTCAGCAGGTAGCTAACATAATTATTCTCCATTCATTTCCCTCTCACCAACAATGCTAACCTACCAAGTAGAAGACGACGGACGAAAGCAATTTCACACCATGACAACAATGCTAATAACTTTAAACTCGCCTCCTCCATGTTCCGGGATTACAGCCTACTATCATAATTACCCTCATATGGCTATGTGTGTGCGTATGTGTGTGTGACGTGGAGTTCATTAAGAAAGAGAAGCTGATCTCCCTCGATAGGGTACATTGTTTAAAGGACTCCTATGCCAGCTCCCATTCCCAACCAGAGGCAATACTGTTTGATTACACATCTCCCTCACACACCGTGCACATATCATACCTCACATACTTTTAATAAGACTGTCTGATACTCATTCATGAGGTATATTGATATATCTCTCTGTCTCTATATGATTAACACTGGGTTGTGAATATATGACAGCACGATGACTCACCCTACTCTCCTCGTTTCCTCTCCTCTCGTAAAAAAGGGGGGGATAAGGAATAAGAGCTAAAATCATTAGGATTAGTCATCTTGCTTTGAGGCAAAGCATCAAAGAAAGTGGAAACTGCTAAACGGAGGAGGACGTGGAAGTACAATCGCTCCGAATATATCTTCTCTGGGCTGTCTCTCCATATATCTTCTCTGGGCTGTCTCTCCATATATCTTCTCTGGGCTGTCTCTCCATATATCTTCTCTGGGCTGTCTCTCCATATATCTTCTCTGGGCTGTCTCTCCATATATCTTCTCTAGGCTGTCTCTCCATATATCTTCTCTAGGCTGTCTCTCCATATATCTTCTCTGGGCTGTCTCTCCATATATCTTCTCTAGGCTGTCTCTCCATATATCTTCTCTAGGCTGTCTCTCCATATATCTTCTCTAGGCTGTCTCTCCATATATCTTCTCTAGGCTGTCTCTCCATATATCTTCTCTAGGCTTTCTCTCCATATATCTTCTCTAGGCAGAGTGAGAGAGATTCCCCCTGCTTTCAGAAATGGTGGGCTGGAGGAAACTCTCTGTATATGTGAACTCCTTGAATTACAACCATACGGTCGGGCCTCAGCATGAAATGCACTATACCTTTGACTACAGTTGAAGCTATTGCTTTAATCTGGGACTTAGCTGCTTTGAGGAATTCAGACCAAAAAAGTTGGAGGGGAAAAATAGGCAGGCACCATCTGATGTCATCATTTTAGATTGCACTTCTATTCCCTTCATCTGGGAACTCTCTCTAGCGTTAGCCCCTCTGTAAATGTCTATGGGACCACAGCTGGAGCGCAATCAGCTCAGTATCTCTGGTCCCTGTGGAGCGTCTGCGTTATCCCCTTTCTCTACCAGACATACTCCCTCTGGGACAGACAGATAACACATCACTGGATATTTTCATCACCCCCATCCCTCCTCTTTACCTGGCCACCCTGTCCCAACCTGGGCCTCCAGGCATCGCTCAGATCCAGTCCTGAGTAGAAAGTCTACCTCCCAAGGAGAATATCATTAATTAAGCGTGTGATTGGCTCTCTATCTGCTACCCCGCACCTCTAACGCTCTCTCTCTCTCTCTGTCTCTCTCTCACTCACTCTCTCTGTCTCTCTCTCACTCACTCTCTCTGTCTCTCTCTCTCGCTCTATGTCTCTCTCCCTCTCTCTCTCTCCCTCTCTCTCTCTCCCTCTCTCCCTCTCTCTCTCTCTCTCTCTCTCTCTCTCTCTCTCTCTCTCTCTCTCTCTCTCTCTCTCTCTCTCTCTCTCTCTCTCTCTCTCTCTCTCTCTCTCTCTCTCTCTACTCTCTCTCTCTGTTGATGTTTATCTCTCTCTCTCTCTCTCTCTCTCTCTCTCTCTCTCTCTCTCTCTCTCTCTCTCTCTCTCTCTCTCTCTCTCTCTCTCTCTCTCTCTCTCTCTCTCTCTCTCTCTCTCTCTCTCTCTCTCTCTCTCTCTCTCTCTCTCTCTCTCTCTCTCTCTCTCTCTCTCTCTCTCTCTCTCTCTCTATATATATATATATATACTCTCTGTCTCTCTCAGTCTCTTTCTGCAGTTGCGTTGATCCACAGATGAAATGCGATCCAACACCTCGTGGGACCTAGATGGCAAGTCATGCCAGAGCGTGTCAGAAAGACTGACCAAAATAGCCCCAATTCAGTCTCTCCCATTTTATTTATCTTCTCTTTCTGTCTTTCTCTCTCTCTGTCTTTCTCGATCTCACACACACTCACAGCCAGGGGCCTTGCAAGCCTCTGCAGTACCACAACATCACAATGTGCCAACTGCCAACCTCTAGAGGTTCTCTCCTCATCTCATGTCTCTTACAGTAGCTCTCACGCCACATAGTTTACAGTCAACCAGGGATCTGTAAACCACAGCCCCAGAAAATGAATTCACAACACTGTGACACAACAGTGTAAATCAAAATGGCTACAGCCCTTGGACTTGAAGAGTTACTTGAAATGGTCAAGAGAAAAGCAAGAAAACAACTTATTGGGAGCTCCTCCAGACGTTAGAGATAGTTAGAGACAGACTACAGTAAGATACCCCATGCCTATGGAGATCAGTCTGGCCAATATGCATTAAAATCAACCTGGTATGCTAGGCACATTTGTTCATTTGTATGCTTGGTATCAGAGTCACCAAAATATACCAGTATTCTACCTTGAGAAGATATGGTCTCATAAAGACGCCGTTTATGACCTGTTGTTGGGATACGGACAGCCTTGTGATAGTCTGTGATATAAAACACTATATTTCTCCATAATAATACTGGGTGTCCTATCTTCCACAGTGACCTTGTTGATCCAGCAGGCAGGCAGGGGAGACAGGCAGCAGAGACAGGCAGCAGAGACAGGCAGCAGAGACAGGCAGGGGAGACAGGCAGCAGAGACAGGCAGCAGAGACAGGCAGAAGAGACAGGCAGCAGAGACAGGCAGGGGAGACAGGCAGCAGAGACAGGCAGCAGAGACAGACAGGGGAGACAGGCAGCAGAGACAGGCAGGTGAGACAGGCAGGCGAGACAGGCAGGTGAGACAGGCAGGAGAGACAGGCAGGGGATACAGGCAGGAGAGACAGGTAGGAGAGACAGGCAGGGGATACAGGCAGGTGAGACAGGCAGGGGATACAGGCAGGGCACACACGTGCATGCGTGTGTGTGTGTGTGCGTGCGCACGCGCGTGCATGCGTGTGTGCGTGTGTGCGTGTGTGTGTGTGTACCATTCAGTCAGATGGACTATGGGGCAGCAACAGTGTCTTGACATTGGAGGTCCTTGATGCTGATGACAGTTCATCCAAAGTATTCGGTACAACTGAAGAATGCTGAGGTGGAGTAACATGTTATATCTGGTGTACATTTTCTGTCTTATCTGCAGTCTTGCGTGAATTTAATTATGCTCCCTCTAATTCTCCCTCCCGTCTCGGAGGACCTGAGCCCTAGGGTCATGCCTCCGGATTACCTGGCCTGATGACTCCTGGCTGTCCCCAGTCCAACTGGTCGTGCTGCTGCTCCAGGTTCAACTGTTCTGCCTGCGGCTAGGGAACCCTGACCTGTTCACCCTACGTTTTACCTTGTCCCGGACCTGCTGTTTTCGTTTCTCTCTCTATACCGCACCTGCTGTCTCGAACACTGAAAGCTCGGCTATGACAAGCCAACTGACTTTTACTCCTGACGTACTGACCTGTTGCACCCTCTACAACCACTGTGATTATTATTTGGTCATCTGTGAACGTTTGAACATCTTGAAGAACAATCTGGCCTTAAATGCCCATGTAATCTTATAATCTCCGCCCGGCACAGCCAGAAGAGGACTGGCCACCCCTCAGAGCCTGGATCCTCTCTAGGTTTCTTCCTAGGTTCCTGCCTTTCTAGGGAGTTTTCCCTAGCCATCGTGCTTCTACATCAGCATTGCTTGCTGTTTGGGGTTTAAGGCTGCGTTTCTGTATAAGCACTTTGTGACATCTAATGATGTAAAAAGGGCTTTATTAATACATTTGATTGATTGATTGTTTGTTGGATGGCCCTGTTGCTCCGGGGCTGTTGGGAGAGTTATGGTTAGTATGAACACTGCCAATTCAATCTGAGAGGAGGCAGCGAGTCAGTAAAGGACAGGAAGAGACATCCAGGTTGTTTCCCGAATGGCACCCTATTCCCTACATACTACTTTTGAGTCCAGAGCCCTGGTCAAAAGTAGTGCGCTTTAAAGGGAATAGCGTGCAATTTGGGGGACTGGTGACCCATCCCAATCCCCATCCCAATCCCCATCCCCATCCCCATCCCCATCCCCATCCCCATCCCCATCCCCATCCCCATCCCCATCCCCATCTCCATCTCCATCTCCATCTCCATCTCCATCCCCATCTCCATCTCCATCTCCATCTCCATCTCCATCTCCATCCCCATCCCCATCTCCATCTCCATCTCCATCTCCATCTCCCTCTCCATCCCCATCTCCATCTCCATCTCCATCCCCATCCCCATCCCCATCTCCATCCCCATCTCCATCCCCATCCCCATCCCCATCCCCATCCCCATCTCCATCTCCATCCCCATCCCCATCTCCATCTCCATCTCCATCCCCATCCCATCTCCATCTCCATCCCCATCCCCATCCCCATCCCCATCTCCATCCCCATCTCCATCTCCATCTCCATCCCCATCTCCATCCCCATCTCCATCTCCATCCCCATCCCCCTCCCCATCTCCATCTCCATCCCCATCCCCATCCCCATCTCCATCTCCATCCCCATCCCCATCCCCATCCCCATCTCCATCTCCATCTCCATCTCCATCCCCATCCCATCTCCATCTCCATCTCCATCTCCATCCCCATCCCCATCCCCATCTCCATCCCCATCTCCATCTCCATCTCCATCCCCATCTCCATCCCCATCCCCATCCCCATCCCCATCCCCATCCCCATCCCCATCTCCATCTCCATCTCCATCTCCATCCCCATCCCCATCCCCATCCCCATCCAATACCATCTCCATCTCCATCTCCATCTCCATCTCCATCTCCATCCCATCCCCATCCCCATCCCCATCTCCATCCCCATCCCCATCCCCATCTCCATCCCCATCCCATCCCCATCCCCATCCCCAGAGCTGACAGGACAGACTAGGCATATACAGTATATTGAGACCCTAGAACGCCACTCTGAACTTTACATTGAATGGGAAAGTCCAGTCTATGGGTTGAATTGTTATGAGGCAAAGAGGAAGTGAAACCACGTCTGTTTCGGACTGACTCGGGAGAAGTGTTTCAACCCTCTGCCACTGTGAAACATGTTTCAACCCTCTGCCACTGTGAAACATGTATCTAATCCTCTGCCACTGTGAAACATGTATCTAATCCTCTGCCACTGTGAAACATGTATCTAATCCTCTGCCACTGTGAAACATGTATCTAACCCTCTGCCACTGTGAAACATGTATCTAATCCTCTGCCACTGTGAAACATGTATCTAACCCTCTGCCACTGTGAAACATGTATCTAATCCTCTGCCACTGTGAAACATGTTTCAACCCTCTGCCACTGTGAAACATGTATCTAATCCTCTGCCACTGTGAAACATGTATCTAATCCTCTGCCACTGTGAAACATGTATCTAATCCTCTGCCACTGTGAAACATGTATCTAATCCTCTGCCACTGTGAAACATGTATCTAACCCTCTGCCACTGTGAAACATGTATCTAATCCTCTGCCACTGTGAAACATGTATCTAACCCTCTGCCACTGTGAAACATGTATCTAATCCTCTGCCACTGTGAAACATGTTTCAACCCTCTGCCACTGTGAAACATGTATCTAATCCTCTGCCACTGTGAAACATGTATCTAATCCTCTGCCACTGTGAAACATGTTTCAACCCTCTGCCACTGTGAAACATGTATCTAACCCTCTGCCACTGTGAAACATGTATCTAATCCTCTGCCACTGTGAAACATGTATCTAATCCTCTGCCACTGTGAAACATGTATCTAACCCTCTGCCACTGTGAAACATGTATCTAATCCTCTGCCACTGTGAAACATGTATCTAATCCTCTGCCACTGTGAAACATGTATCTAATCCTCTGCCACTGTGAAACATGTTTCAACCCTCTGCCACTGTGAAACATGTTTCAACCCTCTGCCACCGTGAAACATGTTTCAACCCTCTGCCACTGTGAAACATGTATCTAATCCTCTGCCACTGTGAAACATGTACCTAATCCTCTGCCACTGTGAAACATGTTTCTAATCCTCTGCCACTGTGAAACATGTACCTAATCCTCTGCCACTGTGAAACATGTATCTAATCCTCTGCCACTGTGAAACATGTATCTAATCTTCTGCCACTGTGAAACATGTATCTAATCCTCTGCCACTGTGAAACATGTATCTAATCCTCTGCCACTGTGAAACATGTATCTAATCCTCTGCCACTGTGAAACATGTATCTAATCCTCTGCCACTGTGAAACATGTATCTAATCCTCTGCCACTGTGAAACATGTATCTAATCCTCTGCCACTGTGAAACATGTATCTAACCCTCTGCCACTGTGAAACATGTATCTAATCCTCTGCCACTGTGAAACATGTATCTAATCCTCTGCCACTGTGAAACATGTATCTAATCCTCTGCCACTGTGAAACATGTATCTAACCCTCTGCCACTGTGAAACATGTATCTAATCCTCTGCCACTGTGAAACATGTATCTAATCCTCTGCCACTGTGAAACATGTATCTAATCCTCTGCCACTGTGAAACATGTTTCAACCCTCTGCCACTGTGAAACATGTTTCAACCCTCTGCCACCGTGAAACATGTTTCAACCCTCTGCCACTGTGAAACATGTTTCAACCCTCTGCCACTGTGAAACATGTATCTAATCCTCTGCCACTGTGAAACATGTACCTAATCCTCTGCCACTGTGAAACATGTTTCTAATCCTCTGCCACTGTGAAACATGTACCTAATCCTCTGCCACTGTGAAACATGTATCTAATCCTCTGCCACTGTGAAACATGTATCTAATCTTCTGCCACTGTGAAACATGTATCTAATCCTCTGCCACTGTGAAACATGTATCTAATCCTCTGCCACTGTGAAACATGTACCTAATCCTCTGCCACTGTGAAACATGTATCTAATCCTCTGCCACTGTGAAACATGTATCTAATCCTCTGCCACTGTGAAACATATATCCAATCCTCTGCCACTGTGAAACATATACAGTATCTAATCCTCTGCCAATGTGAAACATATATCCAATCCTCTGCCACTGTGAAACATGTATCTAATCCTCTGCCACTGTGAAACATATACAGTTTCTAATCCTCTGCCAATGTGAAAGATATATCCAATCAATTGCCACTGTGAAACATGTATCTAATCCTCTGCCACTGTGAAACATATACAGTATCTAATCCTCTGCCACTGTGAAACATATATCCAATCCTCTGCCACGGTGAAACATATATCCAATCCTCTGCCACGGTGATACATATATCCAATCCTCTGCCACGGTGAAACATATATCCAATCCTCTGCCACTGTGAAACATATATCCAATCCTCTGCCACGGTGAAACATATATCCAATCCTCTGCCACGGTGATACATATATCCAATCCTCTGCCACTGTGATACATATATCCAATCCTCTGCCACGGTGAAACATATATCCAACCCTCTGCCACGGTGAAACAGATAGCCAATCTTCTGCCATGGTGATACATATATCCAACCCTCTGCCACGGTGATACATATATCTAACCCTCTGCCATGGTGATACATATATCCAATCCATGATAAACCAAGCAAGGAGAAGAGCTCAAATCCCCAAACCTGGCAAATAAAGGAATCGCTTAAACCATGAGCCGCATGGTTGGCAGCAGTAGTAGTCATGTGGACAATGGTAATTGAAACAGAACTAGAACCCTCATTCAAGAGGCCAATACTTACTTGACTGTCTACTTGGTATAATTATACTAATCCTCTTAGTACATTACATTCAGAAAGTATTCAGACCCCTTGACGTTTTCCACATTTTGTTACCTTACAGCCTTATTCAAAAATCCTCATCAATCTACACACAATACCCCATAATGACAAAGCAAAAACAGTTTTTTTTGTATGCACATTTTATTAAAATATGAAACTGAAAAATGACATAAAAAAAAAAATCTAACCCTTTACTCAGTACTTTGTTGAAGCACCTTTAGCAGTGATTACATCCTTCCTTGCGTCTTTTGGGGTATGATGCTACAAGCTTGGCACACCTGTATTTGGGGAGTTTCTCCCATTTTTCTCTGCAGATCCTCTCAAGCTCTGTCAGGTTGTCATGGGTAGCGTCGCTGCACAGCTATTTTCAGGTCTCTCCAGAGATGTTCGATTAGGTTCAAGTCTGTGATCTGGCTGGGCCACTCAAGGACATTCAGAGACTTGCCCTGAAGACACTCCTGCGTTGTCTTGGCTGTGTGTTTAGTGTCGTTGTCCTGTTAGAAAGTGAACAATCGCCTCATTCTGAGGTCCTGAGCACTCTGGAGCACGTTTTCATGAAGGAGCTCTCTGTACGATTAGGTTGTTCATCTTTTACTCATCTTTCCCTCGATCCTGACTAGTCTTCCAGTCCCTGACACTGAAAAACATCCCAACAGCATGATGCTGCCACCACCACGCTTCACCGTAGGGATGGTGCCAGGTTTCCTCCAGACATGTCGCTTGGAATTTAGGCCAAAGAGTTCAATCTTGGTTTCATCAGACCAGAGAATCTTGTTTCTCATGGTCTGAGAGTCCTTCAAGTGCCTTTTGGCAAACTCTAAGCGGGCTGTCATGTGCCTTTTACTGAGGAATGGCTTCCGTCTGGCCACTCTAACATAAAGGCCTGATTAGTGGAGTGCTGCAGAGATGGTTGTCCTTCTGGAAGGTTCTCCCATCTACACAGAGGAACTGTTGAGCTCTGTCAGAGTGACCATCGGGCTCTTGGTCACCTCCCTGACCCCCCTTCTCATCCAATTGCTCAGTTTGGCCAGGTGGCCAGCTCTAGGAAGAGTCTTGGTAGTTCCAAACTTCTTCCATTAAAGAATAATGGAGGCCACTGTGTTCTTGGAGACCTTCAATGCTTCAGACATTTTTTTGTACCCTTCCCCAGATAAACGTGCCTCAACACAATGCTATCTCCGAGCTCCTTGGACAATTCCTTCGACCTCATGGCTTGTTTTTTGCTCTGACATGCACTGTCAACTGTGGGACCTCATATAGACATGTGTGTCTTTCCAAATCACGTCCAATCAATTGCATTTACCACAGGTGGACTCCAATCAAGTTGTAGAAACATCTCAAGGATGATCAATGGAAACAGGATACACTTGAGCTCAATTAAGTCTCTTAAAAAAAAGCGTCTGAATACTTATATAAATAAGTAAGTGTTGGCATTTTTCTACGGCTGGCCTTGCTTTTCACCTGGCTACGCCTACCCCGGTCAACAGCTCTGCACACCCCACAGCAACTTGCCCAAGCCTCCCCCATTTTTCCTTCACCCAAATCCAGACAGCTGATGTTCTGAAAGAGCTGCAAATCTGGACCCCTACAAATCAGCTGGGCTAGACAATATGGACCCTCTCTAAAATTATCCGCAGCAATTGTTGCAACCCCTATTATTAGCCTGTTCAACCTCTCTTTTGTATCGTCTGAGATCCCCAAAGATTGGAAAGCTGTTTCGGTCATCCCCCTCTTCAAAAGGGGAGACACTCTAGACCCAAACCGTAACAGACCTATATTCATCCTGCCCTGCCTTTCTAAGGTCTTCGAAAGCCAAGTTAACAAACAGATCACCAACCATTTCGACTCTCACTGTACCTTCTCCGCTATGCAATCTGGTTTCCGAGCTGGTCATGGGTGCACTTTAGCCACGCTCAAGGTCATAAATGATATCATAATCGCCATCTACAAAAGATAATACTGTGGAGCCGTATACATCGACCTGGCCAAGGCTTTCGACTCTGTCAATCACCGCATTCTTATCGGTAGACTCAACAGCCTTGGTTTCTCAAATGACTGCCTCGCCTGGTTCACCAACTACTTCTCAGATAGAGTTCAGTGTGTCAAATCGGGGGGCCTGTTGTCCGGACCTCTGGCAGTCTCTATGGGGGTGCCACAGGGTTAAATTCTCAGGCCGACTCTTTTCTCTGTATACATCAATGATGTCGCTCTCGCTGCTGGTGATTCTCTGATCCACCTCTACGCAGACGACACCATTTTGTATACTTCTGGCCCTTCTTTGGATGCTGTGTTAACTAACCTCCAGACGAGCTTCAATGCCATAAAACTCTCCTTCCGTTGCCTCCAACTGCTCTTAAATGCAAGTAAAACTAAATGCATGCTATTCAACCGATCGCTGCCCGCACCTGCACGCCCGCCTAGCATCACTACTCTGGACGGATCTGACTTAGAATATGTGGACAACTACAAATACCTAGTTGTCTGGTTAGACTCTAAACTCTCCTTCCAGACTCATATTAAGCATCTCCAATCCAAAATGAAATCTAGAATCGGCTTCCTATTTCGCAACAAAGCATCCTTCACTCATGCTGCCAAACATACCCTCGTAAAACTGACTATCCTACCGATCCTTGACTTCGACGATGTCATTTACAAAATAGCCTCCAACACTCTACTCAGCAAATTGGATGCAGTCTATCACAGTGCCATGCCATCGTCACGAAAGCCCCATATGTTACTCACCATTGCGCCCTGTGTTCTCTGGTTGGCTGGCCCTCGCTTTATATTCGTCGCCAAACCCACTGGCTCCAGGTCATCTATAAGTCCTTGCTAGGTAAAGCCCCGCCTTATCTCAGCTCACTGGTCATCATAGCAGAACCCACCTATGCAGGCGCTCCAGCAGGTATATTTCACTGGTCACCCCCAAAGCCGCCTTTCCTTCCAGTTCTCTGCTGCCAATGACTGGAATGAATTGCAAAAGTCACTGAAGCTAGAGACTCGTATCTCCCTCACTAACTTTAAGCATCAGCTATCAGAGCAGCATACAGACCATTGCACCTGTACATAGCCCATCTGTAAATAGCCCATCCATCTACCTCATCCACATACTGTTATTTATTTTATATTTTTTTGCTCCTTTGCACCCCAGTATCTCTACTTGCACATTCATCTTCTGCACATCTATCACTCCAGTGTTTATTTGCAAAATTTTAATCTTACATTTGCACACACTGTATATAGACTTTTCTATTGTGTTATTGACTGTATTTCTGTTTATTCCATGTGTAACTCTGTGTTGCTGTTTGTGTCACACTGCTTTGCTTTATCTTGGCCAGGTTGCAGTTGTAAACGAGAACTTCTCAACTGGCCTACCTGGTTAAATAAAGGTGAAATAAAAAAACAATACAATTAAAATAAGGTGTTTCTGTTTTTTATATTTAATAAATTTTCAAACATTTCTAAAAAACTGTTTTCACTTTATCATTATGGGGTATTGTGTGTAGATTGAGGGGAAAAAATCTATACATTTTAGAATAAGGCTGTAATGTAACAAAATGTGGAAAAAGTCAAGGGGTCAGAATACTTTCCGAATGCACTGTGTGTCCAACAGGTAACATGATGTAACATCACACATTTCCCTCCACTAACCTTTCACACACACACGTCCATTTCCTCCCTCCCTGATCAATGACCTTTCCACCCCATCTTCCCCTACCCATACCTGAATGGTGGGTGGGGAGCGCTGTTTCCTCGTGGTGGTCGTAGACAGAGTCGTAGTGGTCTCTATGAAGGTGGTGGACATCTCAGGTGGCACAGAGGTGGTGGTGCGGGCAGCGCCCCTACTGGTGGGCATGTCACCCACCAATCGGACGCTCCCGTTCACCTTGATGTTGGCGTGACCTTCGGCGGCCATGTTGAGGACCTTAGAATAGGATTAACTAAAGAATTAGAATTAGATTTTACTTCCTGCTTTAATTATATGTGTACACTCAAAATGGCTGCCAGTCCACCCATTACGGCATTTTCAGCTGGAGTGGATTTCTTTCGACTTTCATTTATCAAATCAGTCAATGAATCATACCTTTAGTCCGTTGTAGTAGAGGCCAGACAGCTGTCCCTGGTAGGGACGTTTACGGTCATTACCGCCTATAGAGATGGCCGCCTGGGTGTTGAAGATGGTGAGCTGCCGGCCTGAGAGGAGATGGGAGGGGGACAGCAGGGAGAACACCATTACAATGCACTTAAATCGGTTGAACTTGATTTGTTTAAGTAGTCTACACTCATATTGTCCCATATGTTGGTTTTACTGCTTTTATAATGCTCATCTGGGGACAAGCGCTGGAAGTTAATGTGCGTAAAGGTGTGATGTGTCAATGCATCTCGACTGATGCATATTTAACGTGTCGATGTTTTAATTGTGTCTAGATCAGACCTGGGTTCAAATACTATTTAAAATATATCACTTGAATATTTTAAGGTATTTGGAAATACACTTGGAAAGTATTGGAAAATACTCAAATACACTCCCATGCGCTTAACCCATGTATTTGAAAACAGTATTTGAAATAAGTATTTAAAAAATACTCTCAAATACAATTTGGTATACTTTCTTATTTATTTATTTTTACAAATAACCATTAAAATACTCAAATACAGCTACCTCTTAAAAAAAAACACAAATACACAAATAAAAAGTATATTAAATACCAGATACTCAAATATACATCTATTTGAACCTAGATCTGTTTATAAATAAACAACTGAAAGTAAGGTCAGTTAAGTGTATTTGTAAAAGATCTTTGACACATGAAAACAGAAATATTCACTGCATTTGTAATCCCCTGAACAACGCAATATAATCACGCAGTTCAATTATTTAAAAGAAAACGAGTAAGACCTTTGTATTGCCACATAATGTGATAAAACGCAACTAATAGACTGTCGTACATGTCGTGAAATCCACTGTAAACTTCATTAAACGGGAGTTAAACCATTGCAGTCAAAACACATTGCTCATGCATTAGTTCTGAAATGAAATGTACAAATAACACTCGGAATACAGGGGAATCCTAATTGGAAATCAAATTTCCATAACACACACACAGCACTGCAGGCTCATTGCATTTGTCACATTCACAATTACAATACACTGGGCATGAAATGAAAAGGGAAATAAATCTCATATCATTGTAACATAAAAATACATATTATGTTGATCCATGCATGTAGTACATGCTAATAGGAGCAGAAACTGCTTTGTGTTTTTAGACGTTGTTAAAGGGACTTTATAATCATCTTAGCAAGTTTAGGCAATGAACTTTAAATGTAGTTTATAATGATATTATGTCAAGCAGGAAAATGAGTAAGAAGCAGAATATACCGGGAGCACAATTCTCCATTACACCTCTCCATTGTAATAAACAGTAGTGAGGTAGCGACTAGACAATGAACTGTGTGGAATGAAAGCAGACCATTTCATTCCAAAAGTTCTATTTCATTGCAGTCTATTTCAGGGCAGGCTTAGTTGAGTTAGAACAATAGGTCCCAATTACTGTATATTGCTGTCAGCAAAACAAGAGGAATGCTTCGGTTGGATGTGTCAAACCACTGTCCTAGGAATAACACCTCAAAATGGAGCCTGGAAGTTAGTTTACAGCTCCAACTCAAACAAATATACACTCTCTGTTAAGTTTGTCCACAAATATTATTGGAGCTTTTAGCAGGGAGATTTGTGTTTCTTTTAGCAAAGTACAACTATTGGTTGTAAGACATTAGATTTGATCATGTATTGTTTGTGGATTACACCAGTCCCTTTAATAACTGGTCAGCTTCAATGATTCCAAATTCTAACTGAATTTAAACTTGATGACAAAAAGGGAATGGCAAAAAAAAGGGAAAAACAAACAAAATACAATTGACAGGAAGTTTAGTTTAATTATGGTTTAATGGGTTTAAAAAGGAATTGTTGTGGATCCATTCTAGAAGGTTTGAGGGGAAACAAGCCAATGACATGACAAGAAAACAAAAACATTCCAGAATATTCTACAAGATCTGGTAAAAAAGGTTTACCTTTCTCCTGCAGCCAATCTTCTACCGGCCTCTTATAATTGAATGGGATTTTCTTATTACCCATTTGATAGCGCTCAACGTCGCTTGGTCCTTTAAAGTTTGAAAGTTTAGAGAAAAACTTAAAACAGTCGGCAAAAGCAACTGTCAAACAATCATCATTCACATTTAGACACCGATTTAGAAAAATGGTTTAGCCTTGTTTATAATGAAAAGTAAAAAATTGTTATGCGGAATTTCAACATAAATATTTAGTTGTTTAATTTAGAAAACTTGGTAAAATAGGATTTTTGAGAATATTGGACAGTCAATGGTCTACTTGAGCAACGCTTGGTTTCAAATAAATAAACAAATAAACATAGACAACAATCCTGTAAGCCCACGTCCTTGAGAACAGAACACACAAAGAACCTGAAAAAATCATTCAATCGTCTGTGCATTCATTTGTGTTGAACAATACATTCCACATTTCAATCTACATGAAACCTGAATTCATTAAACCTCAACAGATGTGAAGGGAAAAAGATCAGTATGTTAAATAGGTTTGCATGTCTGAACAGCCCTACTCAGGAACAGATATATCAGACGTGATTTTGAATCACTTATCCCACTGGACAACACCTGAACACTTGAACGGTGTCCCCAATGGCACCCTATTCCCTATATAGTGCACTACTTTGTACACAAAAGTGCAAAAGTAGTGCACTATATAGAGAAAGGGTTCCATTTGATACATAACCCTGCTCTTACATTTCAAGCGGCCAAGGAACAAGTCAGTTTAACAACTATTTTGGATTGAAGGAGGGGAAATAGGTAGCGAAGGAGGGGAAATAAAACAGGTCATTTGCGGAGCTGCAAACCTGTTGGGAGAAAAGTCCCCTGATGACAGAGGACGTTATTACCAGGTGGTGTAGGAGTAGGAGTGTGTCTGTGTGTCTGTCTGTATGTGCGTGGTGAGCATGGGTGTGTGTGATTATGATTGTAGTGTGTATGTGTGTGTTTGTGTGTTTGATTATGGGTGTAGTGTGTGTGTGTGTGTGTGTGTGTGTGTGTGTGTGTGTGTGTGTGTGTGTGTGTGTGTGTGTGTGTGTGTGTGTGTGTGTGTGTGTGTGTGTGTGTGTGTGTGTGTGTGTGTGTGTGTGTGTGTGTGATTACGGGCGTAGTGTGAGGTCTCTCTGTTAGAGTGATACCCTGGTTGCTGCTCTGAGACTGAAGAGAGCGTGTTCTGGCAGGAGGATTAACTTTAAGACTGAAGAGAACATGTTCTGGCAGGTGGATTAACTCTGAGACTGAAGAGAACATGTTCTGGCAGGAGGAATCTGAAACTGAAGAGAACATGTTCGAGCGGGAGGAATAACTCTGAGACTGAAGAGAACATGTTCTGGCAGGAGGAATAACTCTGAGACTGAAGAGAACATGTTTGAGCGGGAGGAATAACTCTGAGACTGAAGAGAACATGTTCTGGCAGGAGGAATAACTCTTATCTGATGCATATATCCTGCAGGGCTTTGTATTTTACACAGTACAATCTCTCTCCCTCCCTCTCCCTTCCTCTCCCTCCCTCTCTCTCTCTCCCTCCCTCTTCCTCCCTCTCTCTCCATCCCTCTCCCTCCGTCTCCCTCCGTCTCCCTCCCTCTCCCTCCGTCTCCCTCTGTCTCCCTCTGTCTCCCTCTTTCTCTCTCAATTCAATTAATTTCAAGGGTTTTATTGGCATGGGAAACATTATGTTAACATTGCCAAAGCAAGTGAAGTAGATAATAAAACAAGTTAAAAAAAACAATACATAAGTTCCATATTATGTTTATGTACAGTGTTGTAACGATGTACAAATGGTGAAAGTACAAAAGGGAAAATAAATAAACATAAATAAGGGTTGTATTTACAATGGTGTTTGTTCTTCACTGGTTGACTTTTTCTTGTGGCAACAGGTCACACATCGTGCTGCTTTCTCATCGCTCTCTCTGTACTATTTTCAAGATACATATCTACAGGATAAGCTATATCTCTAATGTGTGAGCCTGTGATTGTATAATATGCTAAACATATAGACTATTTGCAATGGCCAATTCCCATCCTTCCTGTGCATGTGGATGACATGCTGAGGCTTTATCCATACATTCAGTGATACACTTCTACTATCAATTATCGGGGGATCAAATATGGCTTTGTGTTTTCAAACATACTGATACTACGGTCTATGAAGTTTGTACTGAATAATGTAGGAAGTGAAATGATGTCACTCCTTCCCTCGATGAGGATATTTTGGAGAAACAAAGACACTTTGACACTGTTTCAAGGTACTGAAGGAATAAATAATACATTGACTGCAGCTTTTTGGAGTTGATAATAGGAAGTGCGAGACTTCAAAAGCGTGAATATAGTGAATATACTTAAAGGCCCAATGCAGCCATTTTTATCTCAACATCAAATCATTTCTGGGTAACAATTAAGTACCTTACTGTGATTGTTATCAATTAAAATGGTTAAAAAAAGAAGAAACCAAAATAGCTTCTTAGCAAAGAGAAATTTCTCAAGCAAGAATTTAGCTAGGCCTGAGTGGGGAGGAGAGAACTGAAAACTAGCTATTATTGGCAGAGAAGTTTGGAACTATCTTCTTATCAACTAATTTACCGCCTGGTGATGTCACCAGACAGGCCAAAACGCCATCCCTCCAAAACAGGCTGAAATTTCAGGCGGTCTTTTCAAACAGCTCTTACACTTAAAGGGCATTAACATTATTTTTAAAATGTCACAATATTATTCCAACCTCATAGTGTGGAAATATATATATAAAACACATGAAAATCACATTTTTGACTCCACTGGGCCTTTAATACATCTCTTTTAATAATAAATCGCAGCACACTCGGTGAGTCAAATGTTCTCAGAGGATAAATCTCAGACATGATAACGTCACAACATGTTTCAGTTACGCGGGGAGACCCCCTATCAACTCAGCTCAATCATATATCCCCCCAAACTATGGTTAGAGGAGAACACATAACACATTAACTAATGGCTGTTTGGGAGTCTCTCTCACCCTCTCCTCCTCTCTTTCTGTCTTTTTTCTGCTTTTCTTTTTTCTTTTCTTATTTCTTAAGAGAGAAAAAACTGTGTGGCTTCAAAGTGTTCAGGTTAGAAAGGGCTGAGAGGGAGCGTGGGTGTTGGTAGGGGGAGGAGAAGAGGAGGGGACGAGAGGAGGAGGGGAGGAGGAAGAAAGGAGGGGAATGTAAATGAAGATGGAAGGGCTGCTCTCTGTCAAGCACTACAACTCTTTGAAAAAAAGGTTATATTTAGAACCTAAAAGGGTTCTTCAGCTGTCCCCATAAGATAACCCTTTGAAGAACCCTTTTTGGTTCTAGGTAGAACCCTTTTCACAGAGGGTTATACATGGAATCCAAAAGGGTTCTATCTGGAGTCAAAAACATCTCTCCTATAGGGACAGCCGAAGAGCAGGGTTCTCAGTGCCTTTGATCCAGACGCGGTGTGGAGACTGAGAGGCAGCAGCCTCCCTGGACAGATAGAGGGAGACCCTGGTCGACTGTTTGAAGAGCAAGGGAGTGCCCCTGGTTGCAAACAGAAGTACGCACCTACAATACTGACTATGCATAGCCACTTCTCTCTCTCTCTCCATCCGTCTTCTCTCTCTCTCTCTCTCTCTCTCTCTCTCTCTCTCTCTCTCTCTCTCTCTCTCTCTCCCTCTCTCCCTCTCTCTCTCTCTCTCTCAATTTCAATTCAATTCAATTTGCTTTATTGGCATGACGTAACAATGTACATATTGCCAAAGCTTATTTTGGATATTTACAATATAAAAATTAAAATGAGAATCAAAATTGTCAGCGGGACAACAGTAACAACAATAACCAAGGTTCAAAATAACCATACATTCAACAATAACAATAAGCGTACATGTGCAGGTTGATTGGTCTGTCAGACACTGTCCCTCAACTTATGGCAGGCAGCAATGTAGTGCGCTGCCAACCCACAGCTCTCTGTATCCTCCCCCAACAGGACTGGTAGCTATCCTCATCAGAGAGGTCTTTGAAACCTTGAATAAGGGTTTCAAATTTGGGGAAATGACACTCTCTAATTGTTTTATATTTTTTACATTTTGTCAGGAAATGCAGCTCCGTCTCAGGTTCTGCTATTGTGCAGTGGTTGCACAGCCTTTCCTCTACTGGGAGCCAGGTTTTCCTGTGTCTACCCTTCTCAATGGCAAGGCTGTGCTCACTGAGCCTGTACTTTGTCAAGGTTTTTCTAAGGTTTTGATCAGTAACCATGGTCAAATATTTAGCCACGGTGTACTGTCGATTTAGGGCCAGATAGCACTGCATTTTGCTTTGTGTTTGTGCTTGTGTTTCCCAATAAGCAATGTAGTTTTGTTTTGACTGTGTTGTAATTTGGTTTATCCTGATTGATTGGATGTTCTGGTCCTGAGGCGTCAGTGTGTTAGTAGAACAGGTTTGTGAACTCAGCCCCAGGACCAGCTGGATGAGGGGACTCTTTTCTTTGCTCAGCTCTTGGCATTGCAGGGCTTGGTAGTGATATGAGAGGGGGTCACTGTATTATTTTTTTTATTATAATATTTTTATTATTAGTGGATATTTGCCTAATTCTGCCCTGCATGCATTGTTTGTAGTTTTTCTCTGGACATGTAGGAGAATCTTACAGAACTCTGCATGCAGGGTTTCAATGGAGTGTTTGTCCCATTTGATGAAATCTTGTTTTGCAAGTGGACCCCACACCTCGCTGCCATAAAGTGCAATTGGTTCAATGACATATTCAATTAGTTTTAGCCAAATTTGAATAGGTATTTCAATTTGAATTAGCTTTTTAATGGCGTAGAATGCACTGCATGCTTTCTCTCTCAGTTCATTCACTGCCTCATTAAGGTGTCCAGTTGAGCTTATTTTTAAACCTAAGTAATTGTTGTGTGTGCAGTACTCTATATATTTTGTACCAATTGAGAACTTTGGTCTAATTCCCTGATATGTCTCTCTCTCTCTCTCTCTCTCTCTCTCTCTCTCTCTCTCTCTCTCTCTCTCTCTCTCTCTCTCTCTCTCTCTCTCTCTCTCTCTCTCTCTCTCTCTCTCTCTCTCTCTCTCTCTCTCTCTCTCTCTCTCTCTCTCTCTCTCTCTCTCTCTCTCTCTCTCTCTCTCTCTCTCTCTCTCTCTCTCTCTCTCTCTCTCTCTCTCTCTCTCTCTCTCTCTCTCTCTCTCCCCCCCCCCCAAGTGTAAATACCCACAATACTGACTATACCGCTATTTTTCTCTCTCAGTTCTTCCCTCCTTTTCCATGTTTTTATTTGTTGTCTATGTCTTCTCCATGGTGCCTGTTGAGAGGCCCTCACATGGATTTCTGTAGGTATGTGTTGAGAACATGTCTGGAATTAAGATGAAAGCAGGAACAACTTGTATGTGTAACTCTAAAACGGTGTCTGTGTGTGTGTGATTCCAATTCTTCACAGCAGCCAAAACAATATGTGAATTTTTGATGCCGAGGGCGTATCAACTCCGTGAAAATGGAAGAACATTTGATACCCTCTCCATCCATCCGTCTAAAATCTCTGCTTTAAAAATCTCTGCCGCTCTTTAAAACTTCAGGTTATAACCTGACCTTACTTCTAATCTACCCTCTATTCTCCTATCTGTCAACCTCACCTTCACTGTCCTCTTCTGTCTGTCTGTCAACCCTACCTTCACAGTCTTCTTCTGTCTGTGAACCTCACCCTCACTGTCCTCTCCTGTCTGTGAACCTCACCCTCACTGTCCTCTCCTGTCTGTTAAACTCACCCTCATTGTCCTCTTCTGTCTGTCTGTCTGTCAACCTCACCCTCATTGTCCTCTTGTCTGTCTGTCTGTCTGTCTGTCTGTCTGTCTGTCTGTCTGTCTGTCTGTCTGTCTGTCTGTCTGTCTGTCTGTCTGTCTGTCTGTCTGTCTGTCTGTCTGTCTGTCTGTCTGTCTGTCTGTCTGTCAACCTCACCCTCATTATCCTCTTCTGTCTGTCTGTCTGTCAACCTTACCCTCACATTCCTCTCCTGTCTGTCAAACTCATTGTCTGTCTGTCTGTCTGTCTGTCTGTCTGTCTGTCTGTCTGTCTGTCTGTCTGTCTGTCTGTCTGTCTGTCTGTCTGTCTGTCTGTCTGTCTGTCTGTCTGTCTGTCAACCTCACCCTCATTATCCTCTTCTGTCTGTCTGTCTGTCAACCTTACCCTCACATTCCTCTCCTGTCTGTCAAACTCATTGTCTGTCTGTCTGTCTGTCTGTCTGTCTGTCTGTCTGTCTGTCTGTCTGTCTGTCTGTCTGTCTGTCTGTCTGTCTGTCTGTCTGTCTGTCTGTCTGTCTGTCTGTCAACTTCACTCTCACTGTCCTATCCTGTCTGTTTCTCAAATTCACCTTCACTGTCCTCTTCTGTTTGTGAGTCAACTTTACTCTCACTGTCCATTCCTGTCTGTCTGTCAACTTCACTGTCCTCTTCTGTCTTTCTGTCAAATTTACCCTCACTGTCTTCTCTTGTCTGTTTGTCAACTTCAATCTCACTGTGCTCTCTTGTCTGTCTGTCAACCTCACTCTCACTCTCCTCTCTTGTCTGTCTGTCCAGCTCACCCTCAAGGTCCTCTACTGTATCATTCTTCATCTATTACCAGAACTCTCCCTCTCTCCATTTCTGCCTGCCTCGCTCCTTCTCCCTATCTCTGCCTGCATCGCTGCCTGTCTCCATTTCTGCCTGCCTCGCTCCTTCTCCCTCTCTCTGCCTGCATCGCTGCCTGTCTCCATTTCTGCCTGCATCGCTCCTTCTCCTTCTCCCTCTCCCTGTCTCCATCTCGGCCTGCCTCACTCCTTCTCCCTCTCCCTTTCTCTCTCCTCTCCTTCTTTCTCCTGTTCCTTCTCCCTTCACACCTCTCCCAAATCTCTCTCTCTCTCTTTCAATCTCTCTCTCCCTCCCTCAACCCCTCTCTCTCTCTCTCTTGCTCTCTCTTCCACTCTCTCACTCCATCCCTTTATTTCAGACTGCACTTATATTTCCTCAGTATCTCCTCTCCTCTCAGACAGACAAAGAGACAGAGCAATCATCATTTATCATGTTGCCCTGAGCTGTCGACGGCGTTCAAAGGATGAGTTAGACCAGAGGCTAAGGGGCGGCTGCTGCAGAGAAAGGAGCTGCTTATCTCTCTCTCTCTGTGTCTCTGTGCATGTGGAGAAAATAGGCTTGTAGGCCTGTAGGAAAGAGAGTGTGAGAGAGAGAGACATAGAGATAAAGAGAGAGATTGTGTTGGAGATAGAGAGGTAATCATGTTTGGCCAGTAGGGTACATGAGTATTTATCTCACTCACAAAGGCATCGTTTGTCTGTCGGTCTTGTCAGAAAGTGAAAGGGAGGCTGGATGAAATTAAAGGGTGTGTGTGTGTGTGTGTGTGTGTGTGTGTGTGTGTGTGTGTGTGTGTGTGTGTGTGTGTGTGTGTGTGTGTGTGTGTGTGTGTGTGTGTGTGTGTGTGTGTGTGTGTGTGTGTATTGAAAACAACCAGAATACATTGGACCACCTATTGAAAACCCACCAGAATATATTTAGACCACCTATTGAAACCAACCAGAATACATTAGACCACCTATTGAAAACAACCAGAATATATTTAGACCACCTATTGAAACCAACCAGAATACATTGGACCACCTATTGAAAACAACCAGAATACATTGGACCACCTATTGAAAACAACCAGAATATATTTAGACCACCTATTGAAACCAACCAGAATATATTTAGACCACCTATTGAAAACAACCAGAATATATTTGGACCACCTATTGAAACCCACCAGAATATATTTAGACCACCTATTGAAAACAACCAGAATACATTGGACCACCTATTGAAAACAACCAGAATACATTGGACCACCTATTGAAACCAACCAGAATACATTTAGACCACCTATTGAAAACAACCAGAATACATTGGACCACCTATTGAAAACAACCAGAATACATTGGACCACCTATTGAAAACAACCAGAATATATTTAGACCACCTATTGAAACCAACCAGAATACATTGGACCACCTATTGAAAACAACCAGAATACATTAGACCACCTATTGAAACCAACCAGAATACATTGGACCACCTATTGAAAACAACCAGAATACATTAGACCACCTATTGAAACCAACCAGAATACATTGGACCACCTATTGAAAACAACCAGAATACATTAGACCACCTATTGAAACCAACCAGAATACATTGGACCACCTATTGAAAACAACCAGAATACATTAGACCACCTATTGAAACCAACCAGAATACATTGGACCACCTATTGAAAACAACCAGAATACATTGGACCACCTATTGAAAACAACCAGAATACATTGGACCACCTATTGAAACCAACCAGAATACATTGGACCACCTATTGAAACCAACCAGAATACATTGGACCACCTATTGAAAACAACCAGAATACATTAGACCACCTATTGAAACCAACCAGAATACATTGGACCAACTATTGAAAACAACCAGAAACGCCCCCAGTATATATATTGTCTCAGTATTAGACAGGAGAACATACACATACATTTTAGATGAAACATGAGAGGGAGTAACTTAACCATGACACTTGGTTATTGTTGTTACTGTTGTCCCGTTGACAATTTTGATTCTCATAAAAAAATATATATATTGTAAATATCCAAAATAAGCTTTGGCAATATGTACATTGTTACGTTATGTCAATAAAGCAAATTGAACTGAATTGAGTAAGACAGACAAACATAACTAGCTAAACAGAGCAAGAGGAGCTGCATACAAACAGAGAAACCAGAGAGCGAGAGAAGGGCACAGCGAAAGGGAGAGAGATAGATTATGAATGAGAAAAAGACACACAGAGAGAGAGACACAAAGAGAGAGAGAGAGAGAGAGAGAGACACACAGAGAGAGAGAGAGAGAGAGAGAGAGAGAGACACAGAGAGAGAGACACAGAGAGAGAGTGAGAGACACAGAAAGAGAGAGAGACACAGAAAGAGAGAGAGAGAGACACAGAAAGAGAGAGAGAGAGAGAGACACAGAAAGAGAGAGAGAGAGACACACAGAAAGAGAGAGAGACACAGAAAGAGAGAGAGACACAGAAAGAGAGAGAGAGACACAGAAAGAGAAAGAGAGAGACACACAGAAAGAGAGACAGAGCGCGAGACACAGAGAAAGAGAGACAGAGAAAGAGAGAGACACATACAGAGAGAGAGACACAGAAAGAGAGAGAAAGACACACAGAAAGAGAGCGAGAGAGACACAGAAAGAGAAAGAGAGAGAGAGAAACAGAACGAGAGAGAGGTACAGAAAGAGAGAGAGAGAGAGAGAGATACACAACGAGAGAGAGATACAGAAAGAGAGAGAGAGAAACAGAAAGAGAGAGAGAGAAACAGAACGAGAGAGAGATACAGAAAGAGAGAGAGAAACAGAACAAGATAGAGATAAACAGAATGAGAGAGAGATACAGAAAGAGAGAGACACAGGAAGAGAGAGAGAGAAACAGAACGAGAGAGACATACAGAAAGAGAGAGAGAGAGAAACAGAATGAGAGAGAGATACAGAAAGAGAGAGAGAGAGAGAGAGACAGAACGAGAGAGAGATACAGAAAGAGAGAGAGAGAGAGAAACAGAACGAGAGAGATACAGAAAGAGAGAGAGAGAAACAGAACGAGAGAGAGATACAGAAAGAGAGAGAGATACAGAAAGAGAGAGAGAGAGAAACAGAACGAGAGAGAGAGACAGAACGAGAGAGAGAGACAGAATGAGAGAGAGATACAGAAAGAGAGAGAGATACAGAATGAGAGAGAGATACATAAATAGAGAGAGAGAGAAACAGAATGAGAGAGAGATACAGAAAGAGAGAGAGATACAGAATGAGAGAGATATACAGAAAGAGAGAGAGAGAAACAGAACGAGAGAGATACACAACGAGAGAGAGATACAGAAAGAGAGAGAGAGATACAGAAAGAGAGAGAGAGAGAGACACAGAAAGAGAGAGAGAAACAGAAAGAGAGAGAGAAACAGAATGAGAGAGATACAGAAAGAGAGAGAGAGAGATACAGAAAGAGAGAGAGAGAAACAGAAAGAGAGAGAGAGAAACAGAACGAGAGAGAGATACAGAAAGAGAGAGAGAAACAGAACGAGATAGAGATAAACAGAATGAGAGAGAGATACAGAAAGAGAGAGACACAGGAAGAGAGAGAGAAACAGAACGAGAGAGAGAGACAGAATGAGAGAGAGATACATAAATAGAGAGAGAGAGAAACAGAATGAGAGAGAGAGAAACAGAACGAGAGAGAGATACAGAAAGAGAGAGAGAAACAGAACGAGATAGAGATAAACAGAATGAGAGAGAGATACAGAAAGAGAGAGACACAGGAAGAGAGAGAGAGAGACAGAACGAGAGAGAGAGACAGAATGAGAGAGAGATACAGAAAGAGAGAGAGATACAGAATGAGAGAGAGATACATAAATAGAGAGAGAGAGAAACAGAATGAGAGAGAGATACAGAAAGAGAGAGAGATACAGAATGAGAGAGATATACAGAAAGAGAGAGAGAGAAAAACAGAAAGAGAGAGAGAGAGATAAACAGAAAGAGAGAGAGAGAGATACAGAAAGAGAGAGAGATACAGAAAGAGAGAGAGAGATACAGAAAGAGAGCGAGAGATACAGAAATAGAGAGAGAGAGAAACAGAACGAGAGAGAGAGACAGAAAGAGAGAGAGATACAGAATGAGAGAGATATACATAAAGAGAGAGAGAGAGAGAAACAGAATGAGAGAGAGATACAGAAAGAGAGAGAGATACAGAAAGAGAGAGAGAAACAGAACGAGAGAGAGATACAGAAAGAGAGAGATAGAGAGAGAGAGAGAGAGAGAGAGACCTGTTGTGGCAACAGGTCACAAATGTTGCTGCTGTCACGTTCTGACCCTAGTTCCTTTTTTATGTCTTTATTTTGGTTTGGTCAGGGTGTGAGTTGGGGTGGGCATTCTATGTTCTATATTCTATATTTTGTTCTATGTGTTGTATTTCTGTGTTTGGCCTAGTATGGTTCCCAATCAGAGGCAGCTGTCAATCGTTGTCTCTGATTGAGAACCATACTTAGGTACCCTGTTCCCACCTGTGTTTGTGGGTAGTTGTTTCCTGTTTTAGTGTTTGTGTCACCATTCAGGACTGTTTTGATTTTTGTTGTCATTCACTTGGTTATTTTTGTCTTTTTCCCGTGTTCAGTTAATAAATTTAACATGGACACTTACCACGCTGCATTTTGGTCCGATCCTTCATATTCCTCATAAGAAGAAGAAGAGAATCGTTACAGCTGCTGTGATGGCACACTGTGGTATTTCACCCAGTAGATATAGGAGTTTATCAAAATCGTTTATCAAAATCGTGTTTGTTTTCAAATTCTTTGTGGATTTGTGTAATCTGAGGGAAATATGTGTCTCTAATATGGTCATACATTTGGCAGGAGGTTAAGAAGTGCAGCTCAGTTTCTACCTCATTTTCTGGGCAGTGTGCACATAGCCTGTCTTCTCTTGAGAGCAAGGTCTCTTTCTCAATAGCAAGGCTATGCTCACTGAGTTTTTACATAGTCAAAGCTTTCCTTTAGTTTGGGTCAGTCACAGTGGTCAGGTATTCTGCCACATAGCATTCTAGTTTGCTTTGTTTTTGTGTAAATTCTTTCCATTGTGTCAAGTAATTATCTTTTTGTTTTCTCATGATTTGGTTGGGTCTAATTGTGTTGCTGTCCTGGGGCTCTGTGGGGTCTGTTTGTGTTTGTGAACAGAGCCCCAGGAACAGCTTGCTTAGGGGACTCTTCTCCAGGTTCATCTCTCTGTAGGTGATGGTTTTGTTATGGAAGGTTTGGGAATCGCTTCCTTTTAGGTGGTTGTAGAATTTATCGGCTCTTTTCTGGATTTTTATAATTAGTGGGTATCGGCCTAATTCTGCTCTGCATGTATTATTTGATGTTTTACGTTGTACACAGAGGATATTTTTGCAGAATTCTGCATGCAGAGTCTCAATTTGATGTTTGTCCCATTGTGTGAATTCTTGGCTGGTGAGCGGACCCCAGACCTCACAACCATAAAGGGCAACGGGTTCTATAACTGATTCACGTATTTTTAGCCAGATCCTAATTGGTATGTCGAATTTTATGTTCCTTTTGATGGCATGTTCCTCTCTCTCGCTCTCACAGAGCTTGGCCCAGCTCCATCTCCCAACATGCCTGGCTGGATGTCACCCTGAAACAGCCGACAGCTAGACAGCAGCACACTGAAGGATCATGGCATTTCAAATTGGATCATCGGACCAAAAACTCTCGCTCTGTTTGATAGCAGTAGCCCTGACGGCATGGACAGGGGTCTGAGAGGTTTAGTCCATCTCTTAGCTGTAAATATTTACCTTGATCGTTTTTTAAAAGTGTGTCTAACCTCCCAGAAAATATCTTGAAGACCAAGGGGCCTTTACAAGAGGGTAAGGACTTTTGACGATCTCAAAGCAAAATAACGGGGAAGATGTCTAGTTTATTTTGTATTTTCTTGCTGGAATGGCAACATCATGATAGGTGTGCAAACCGATGAAGTAGTTGTGGTAGGAAAACACACCACAGAGATTATTGTATCGACAACGGCTCTGAGATCACAGACATCTGGACAACATTTAAAAACAAATTAGGAAAAACCTCAAACTTCCATCTGCCTTTTGGCCGTTTACCGCTAAAAGGTGGTAAGACATCCAATGAACAGTCCCCGAGCCCATCTGTTGTGTAAGAACTAGCCCATTAAGCGACCAACAGACACCTCTTCTGATCCCTATCCACCAGCCAATGACACAAAGCCATATCAGGTAACTGTTTATTGAACGGGGCGCTAGGGCGAGGAGCTTACTAGGGGCTTTCAACACACACACACACACACACACACACACACACACACACACACACACACACACACACACACACACACACACACACACACACACACACACACACACACACACACACACACACACACACACACACACACACACACATCTGTGTGCACACAGGCAGGCAGACATGCATGAGCACACACACAGGCTTTCCCGGTTAAGCATTCGTGGAGTGCGAGGGAGGCAGTCGATGAGGGTGCAGCCTAACCCGTAATTACTCAAGAAATGACAATGCTTTTACAAGTGAGGGGGCCAAAAAATCTATCATTGTTGAATTACTAATCACTGAATGCAAATTACAAGCGGGAGAAGAAAAATTCATTATCACATATTCGATCTGTCTTTCAAGTATGCAGACTGAATAGAAATAAACTTGATGTTATCACCTGGATAAAATTACAAAATGCTCTCTGTTTTCTAACTCTGTTCAAACAGGAAAAGGAATTCATCAAGCATTTAACAACTTTTCTGGTTAGCGTTGATCAGAGTGAATGACCACAGTTAAATGCACACAATAATGTAGTTCATTTAAAATGTTTACATGCTTTGCACTTCACTCACGCATAAGAGGGAGGCTTGGGATACCCGGTGCTGGTGTAACAGTATAACTTTAGACCGTCCCCAGGGACCAGGGACCCTCTGCACACATCAACAACTGACACCCACGAAGCATCGTTACCCATCGCTCCACAAAAGCTGCGGCCCTTGCAGAGCAAGGGGAACCACTACTTCTAGGTTTCAGAGCAAGTGACGTAACCGATTGAAACGCTATTAGCGCGTACCCGCTAACTAGCTAGCCATTTCACATCCGTTACACTCACCCCCCTTTCAACCTCCTCCTTTTCCGCAGCAACCAGTGATCCGGGTCACGGCACCAATGTAACAGTATAACTTTAGACCGTCCCCTCGCCCCGACACGGGCGCGAACCAGGGACCCTCTGCACACATCAACATCAGTCACCCACGAAGCGTCGTTACCCATCGCTCCACAAAAGCCGCGGCTTTCACATCCGTTACACTGGCACTACCCGGTGCTGGCACTACCCGGTGCTGGCACTACCCGGTGCTGGCACTACCCGGTGCTGGCACTACCCGGTGCTGCTAATGCTGGCACTACCCGGTGCTGGCACAAGCGCTTGAACGCCGATTAAACTGTTTACTTGTGCTAATAATTTGAAAGATTGCTCAGAAAACCAGGTGTTTCAATCAGCGTATGCTAACTTTGATCATGACCACATGCCGATTATGATAAGCAGAGTAAGGTGTTTAGTTGATTAATGCCATACTCGGCCAAAATCAGTTAAATACATCCTTTTTTGTGTGCATGTAAACCTACTTTGACTGAATGAAAACTAGCTCTTTAGGAAGGTCCAGAGAGCAAACATTTAACACAGGCACAAACTGCAGCTAGTATTGATGATGACGTAGGCCTACTGCACTGAGTGTACGAAACATTAAGAACACCTTCCTAATATTACGTTGTACCCCATGTTGCACTCAGAACAGCCTCATGTTGTTATGGCATGGACTCTACAAGGTGTCTAAAGCGTTCCACAGGGATGTTGGCCCATGTTGACTTCAATGCTTCCCACAGCTGTGTCAAGTTGGCTGGATGTCCTTTGGGTGGTGGACCATTCTTGATACACACAGGAAACTGTTGATCGTGAAAAACCCAGTAGCGTTGCAGTTCTTGACACAAACCGGTGCGACTGGCAGCTACTACCATAACCCGTTCAAAGGCACTTAAATATTTTGTCTTGCCCGTTCACCCTCTGAATGGCACACATACACAATCAATATCTCAATTGTCTCAGCTCTTAAAAACCCTTTAAACTGTCTCCTCCACTTCATCTACACTGATTGATGTGGATTTATCAAGAGATCATAGCTTTCACCTGGATTCACCTGGTGAGTCTATGTCATGGAAAGAGCATGTTGTATACTCAGTGTAGATTGGTCTAATAGGTCAGATATAATTAGGACCAGCCTACTGGGGCATAAAACAAAGAGAAGACAAAGTACACTTGTTCTACAAGTCCTAAACGTGAGTCACTAAAGCCTAATTCTGACTGCAAGACTGCATAATAATGTTTTAAGTCTGCTAGGCTAGGAAGATAGGTGCAGACCTCCAAACAAAATGTAGTTAGGAGAACAATTGAACCCATCCTCGCTTGTATTAGCGAATAAGAAAATGTACGAAGGAAGGTTAGAAAGAAGGAAAATGAGAGAGAGAGAGAGAGAGAGAGAGAGAGAGAGAGAGAGAGAGAAAGACAGATGATAAAAGAAGAGAGAGAGAGAGAAAGAGAGAGCTTGACGGAAATGGTTTTCTCTATCTGTACTTTCATTGACCCCTACACAAACAAATGGGCAGACAAGACAAGAGGACAGTGGTCGCCTGGAGCTCTCTGGATTCAGATGTAATCTTATTTCCAGTTCTGGGAGGTCGCTAGCAGCTAGCGTACTATTGGGCTGGTATGTCACAGGGTTGAGGAAGGGAGAAATGGGCCAACTCTGTAAGATGTGTAAGAAACCTTAGGGGAGGCTGTTTCAAATAAACCAATAGAAATGTCATCATCCAAGTCCTGCCTGTCTTTAGCTACGTCAACCATTTTGAATCCCAGGCTTTCTATCAGGTCCTGTGGGCTTTTCTGCATAGCTAACCAGAACTAAGGAGCGGAGGATTGGCTCTCAAACACCTGGTGACTCAACAAGATATCAAAGTCTGACTTTATGTCCCGACGTCTTTGGACAAATGTCTACTTTTGACGAATAAACTGACTTCATTTCTGACTTTCTGTGACAAATATGTTCAATTTAGGTACACTGAAATAACTCTTACGGTTAAATTAAGGCATTAATACCCACTGGATTAAGTTAAGTATTAAGGTTTGGGATAGAGTTAAACCAGAAACAACTATAGGGTTAAGTTTAGGCATTAATTCAGACTGGTTAAGTTAAAGTGGAATTGACAGCATTTAACTACTTTGCAGATATGAAACAAACCGGCAATCATAATATCAGTCCAAAATATTAAATTCACAGTTTATGCTACATAACCAACTTTATAAGAGGTTTTAAAAATAGATTACATGACGTAGAGTAAAGCATTGTTGGCCGAAAACATGGATGCAGTTCAATGCACCATTAATATAATTCACCAATATATTTCTTGGTAGTACAACAAATATTGCTAGCAGGCTGTAAATCACAGCTGGCCTGGTAAATGTGTACCCTCCAGCCATTTGAGATGCCTGTTTCAGTTGTGACTCAATATAAATGAAAAAAAATGGACGAATGTAACCAAGGCTGAGAGCTTCAATACAACCAAACGATACATTTTTTATTTAACCTTTATTTATCTAGGCAAGTCAGTTAAGAATAAATTCTTATTTACAACGACGGCCTACCCCGGCCAACACTGGGCCATTTGAGCGCCGCCCTATGGGCCTCCCTATCACAGCCGGGTGTGATGCAGCCTGGACTCAAACCAGGTACTGCAGTGACACCTCTTGCACTGAGATGGTGTTTTTTAGTCCCACTGCGCCACTCGGAAGCCCTAGCAAGGGCAATGATCACAAGTCAGTCATAAGGTGGATAATCAAATCAAATTGTATTAGTCACATGCACCGAATACAACAGGTGTAGACCTTACAGTGAAATGCTTACGTACGAGCCCCTAACCAACAGTGCAGTTTAAAAAAATACAGATAAGAATAAGAGATACAAGTAACAAGTAATTACAGAGCAGCAGTAAAAAATAACAATATACACTGCTCAAAAAAATAAAGGGAACACTAAAATAACACATCAATAGATCTGAATGAATGAAATATTCTTATTAAATACTTTTTTCTTTACATAGTTGAATGTGCTGACAACAAAATCACTCAAAAATTATCAATGGAAATCATATTTATCAACCCATGGAGGTCTGGATTTGGAGTCACACTCAAAATTAAAGTGGAAAACCACACTACAGGCTGATCCAACTTTGATGTAATGTCCTTAAAACAAGTCAAAATGAGGCTCAGTAGTGTGTGTGGCCTCCACGTGCCTGTATGACCTCCCTACAACGCCTGGGCATGCTCCTGATGAGGTGGCGGATGGTCTCCTGAGGGATCTCCTCCCAGACCTGGACTAAAGCATCCGCCAACTCCTGGACAGTCTGTGGTGCAACGTGGCGTTGGTGGATGGAGCGAGACATGATGTCCCAGATGTGCTCAATTGGATTCAGGTCTGGGGAACGGGCGGGCCAGTCCATAGCATCAATGCCTTTCTCTTGCAGGAACTGCTGACACACTCCAGCCACATGAGGTCTAGCATTGTCTTGCATTAGGAGGAACCCAGGGCCAACCGCACCAGCATATGGTCTCACAAGGGGTCTGAGGATCTCATCTCGGTACCTAATGGCAGTCAGGCTACCTCTGGCGAGCACATGGAGGGCTGTGCGGCCCCCCAAAGAAATGCCACCCCACACCATGACTGACCCACCGCCAAACCGGTCATGCTGGAGGATGTTGCAGGCAGCAGAACGTTCTCCACGGCGTCTCCAGACTCTGTCACGTCTGTCACATGTGCTCAGTGTGAACCTGCTTTCATCTGTGAAGAGCACAGGGCGCCAGTGGCGAATTTGCCAATCTTGGTGTTCTCTGGAAAATACCAAACGTCCTGCACGGTGTTGGGCTGTAAGCACAACCCCCACCTGTGGACGTCGGGCCCTCATACCACCCTCATGGAGTCTGTTTCTGATCGTTTGAGCAGACACATGCACATTTGTGGCCTGCTGGAGGTCATTTTGCAGGGCTCTGGCAGTGCTCCTCCTGCTCCTCCTTGCACAAAGACGGAGGTAGCGGTCCTGCTGCTGGGTTGTTGCCCTCCTACGGCCTCCTCCACGTCTCCTGATGTACTGGCCTGTCTCCTGGTAGCGCCTCCATGCTCTGGACACTACGCTGACAGACACAGCAAACCTTCTTGCCACAGCTCGCATTGATGTGCCATCTTGGATGAGCTGCACTACCTGAGCCACTTGTGTGGGTTGTAGACTCCGTCTCATGCTACCACTAGAGTGAAAGCACCGCCAGCATTCAAAAGTGACCAAAACATCAGCCAGGAAGCATAGGAACTGAGAAGTGGTCTGTGGTCACCACCTGCAGAACCACTCCTTTATTGGGGGTGTCTTGCTAATTGCCTATAATTTCCACCTGTTGTCTATTCCATTTGCACAACAGCATGTGAAATTTATTGTCAATCAGTGTTGCTTCCTAAGTGGACAGTTTGATTTCACAGAAGTGTGATTGACTTGGAGTTACATTGTGTTGTTTAAGCGTTCCCTTTATTTTTTTGAGCAGTGTATATAGGAGAGTGCCGGTACAGAGTTAATATGCGGGGGCACCGGTTAGTTGAGGTAGTATGTACATGTAGGTAGAGTTAATTAAAGTGACTATGCATAGATGACAACAGAGAGTGGCAGTGGTGTGGAGAGGGGAGGGGGGGGGGGGCAATGTGAATAGTCTGGGTAGCCATTTGACTAGATGTTCAGGAGCCTTATCGACCTAGATCCAAGAGGCTTAGAAGCCTCTTGGACCTAGACTTGGCGCTCCGGTACCGCTTGCCATGCAGTAGCAGAGAGAACAGTCTATGACTAGGGTGGCTGGAGTCTTTGACAATTTTCAGGGCCTTCCTTTGAAACCGCCTGGCAAAGAGGTCCTGGATGGCAGGAAGCTTGGCCCCAGTGTAGTACTGGGCCGTTCGCACTACCCTCTGTGGTGCCTTGCGGTCGGAGGCCGAGCAGTTGCCATACCAGGCAGTGATGCAACCCGTCAGGATGCTCTCCTGACTGGGCTAGCTAGCTTATCTATTATGTATGTTAGCTATAAACACGGAGCCTAACGTTAGCTAGCTAGCTAATGGGAGGATTTGTCATTGGACGAGTGGGTGAGTGGCCGACATTTTCCTCTATATTGTATTTCTGTGGCTACAGCTAGAGATGCAGGCATGATTTGGTTAGCTACCAAGAAATGCAAATCACTTTGCTAGCTAGCTATGCTGAACTTGAATGACTGTTATCCACAGTTAGCATATCTCTTTGTTGTCAATCAAATGTTTTTGGTATCGTTCAAATGGGCTGTCAGGCAAGTTCCCATTAAATTGTCAAAACGTGGCTTGAGACAAGCCCCATCATTTATAAGCGCCATTTTGACGCAATTAGCTGAAAAAGTTTGAGAAAGTTTATCTACTGTTTCCTTAGATTGTAGCTCATTTCGCTCTAACATTAGTTGTTGAACTTGTTGTTGGTGATGTGCATCAACTGAGGGTGAGAAAGTTCCCACATGTAGGAGGAGTATCGTGATATTTACATATAGTTTTATTTACTGCAGTGTCTGTTAATTGTCCAAACGCACGACCACATTCCCACTCTATTGCTACAGAATGTTCACAAATGCCTTACTCTACGTCATTCCCAAAACATTCTATGAATGTATGAAAACGTGAAAATGACAATATCGAAGTGCTCGCTTGTCAAAAAATGTAACAAAAGCGGCATATTCTTCCTGGGGGGTGGGGTGGGGGGGGTGTATATGAACAGACTGTATTAAGATGTCATGTTAATTAAACACTGTCAGTTTCACTTTAAGGATAAAGGATAGAGTTAAAACTTTAGGCATTAATTCCAAATGGTCTTCCTAAACCATTGTGGGCAGATTGGGGAGTGGTCTAAACTGCAAACTCTGGCTCCATAGTCAGCTGATTCAATCCCATTGTGAGGCACTTGTTTTTAGTTGATTTTCTTTTGCCCCCTAGTGGCCAGTTTGACAGTGTCTCCCAAAATCCAGGGGACCTGCACACATCAGTCGAATGTTGCCTTGGATCTGGAGTGATCCCTCTGGGTGGCTAATAGGGGAGAGAACCAGTGCTAGGCCAGCAACCAGGAGGGAGGTAGAGAGGAGAGAACCAGTGCTAGGCCAGCAACCAGGAGGGAGGTAGAGAGGAGAGACCCAGGGCTAGGCCAGCCCCTGTAGGGAGGTAGGGGGAGAGACCAGCCCCTGTAGGGAGGTAGGGGGAGAGACCAGCCCCTGTAGGGAGGTAGGGGGAGAGACCCAGGGCTAGGTCAGCCCCTGTAGGGAGGTAGGGGGAGAGACCAGCCCCTGTAGGGAGGTAAGGGGTAAGGGGAGAGACCAGCCCCTGTAGGGAGGTAGGGGGAGAGACCAGCCCCTGTAGGGAGGTAAGGGGTAAGGGGAGAGACCAGCCCCTGTAGGGAGGTAGGGGGAGAGACCCAGGGCGTGGCCAGTTAAGTGGAGCATTTTCCTCTTTCTTCCTCCCTCTCTATATCCTTACCTCCCTCCTTGTGTGTGTGTACTGTTTGTGTATTTTTTAAATTTAACTAGGCAAGTCAGTGAAGAACAAATTCGTATTTACAATGGCGGCCTACCCTGGACAACACTGGGTCAATTGTGCACCGCCCTATGGGACTCCCAATCACAACCAGATGTGATGCAGCCTGGATTCAAACCAGGTACTCTAGTGACCCCTCTTGCACTGAGATGCAGTGTCTTAAACCCCTGCGCCACTTGGGAGCCCTGTGTATGTGAGTGAGTGTGTGTGTGTGTGTGTGTGTGTGTGTGTGTGTGTGTGTGTGTGTGTGTGTGTGTGTGTTGCATATAGTAGTGATAGGAATAAATCGATCAAGTTACATATCCGGATATTATTTTTAATGCTATATCGCATTGTTTTGACAATTTCAACAACCATTTTGACAGAGCTTGAAGAACTGTGGTCAAATGTTGCACAATCCAGATGTGGAAAGCTCTTAGGGTGTTTCTCAATATGCATACTACCGTGCCCACACTCTTATGCTCTGACGGCGTAATAATCTAACTATCCAACAAGTTAAACAGGCAAAGATGATCTGAAACTAATTTTATGCAAGGTAGATATATATATTTGGGTAGTTACCAGTTCTTCGTGGCTAGCTAGCTAGCCAGTTTGCCCTTTTGACTTACTATGGACTTACCCATTCACTGAACCGTCTTCCAACCAGGACAACAAAGGCAATAGAGACGAAACAAGATATACACAAAGCAACCATTTTACTTCATAACAATCAGCTAGCTATATGTGAATCGTAATAATGTAGCTAACCAGATAGTTTACCAGGCAAAAATGACCTAAAACTAATATTATGCAAGATAGATGTCAATTATTTGTGGATAGCTAGCTAACAGTTCTTCGTGGCTATCTGGCAAGCTAACAGCACTAGTACCTAGCCAGTTAGCCCTATTGACTTATTATGGGCTTGCCATCTATGGTACGTAGGCAGGTAAACATGCCAAAATGAACACAGCATGTATTTATTAACGTATCAAGATAAAACATTGCAGTCAGGTAACATATGAGATGTGAATAGGCAACATTTCATTACAAAGTTGGAGTGTATTTTCTCTCGCTTCAGCTCAAATATTGTCTGCCATTGATTTCAATAAATGTTGTGTAATTTTTTACATGGTTGCATCATATTTCTTTGCATACTTTCTGTTGAACCTTTTATCGATGCATGCTTAAAAATATGTACAAAGATCAAAAATATGTACAAACCGAGAATGCATTTGCCCTCCGTACGCAAGTGCCCTCAGTGCTCCGTTTCGCATATATTGATTTGGACTCATACTCCAACCCTCCCATGGTCCAATTTGTATGTTCTCGGAGCACAGTAGTATGCATTTTGAGAAACACCCTTAGAGACTTACCCAGAATCTGTAAACTGCTGCTTACCAGCTGTAAACACTGCCAAAGGTGCTTCTACAAAGTATTGACTCAGGGGTGTGAATACTTATGTAAATGAGATATTTCTGAATTTTATTTTCAATAAATGTGCAAAAATGTCTAAAAACAGGTTTCACTTTGTCATTATGGGGTATTGTGATGTCATTATGGGGTATTGTGATGTCATCATGAGGTATTGTGATGTCATTATGGGGTATTGTGTGTAGATGGGTGAGAGAAAAAAAAAATATTTGATCAATTTTGAATTCAGGCTGTAATGCAAACAAATGTGGAATAAGTCAGTGGGTTTGAATATTTTCTGAAAGCACCGTTAATAGTGAGCAATATGTTTGGAACGTGAATCGCAATAAAATCACAGTATGGAATCGCAATACATACAGTGGTTCTTCCTTTAAAAGTTTTGAGCTTATGCCGCGACTGTTTGTGGTAGATGGTGGCCGATTGTGGTAAATTGTGTCATTCTGGCAACAACGGCTGACACTCAAACAACGCGCCATATAATTCTGCGCTGTGCTGCAGTAGCCCGCAATTTTTAAAGGAAGAACCACTGTATGCTGTAGAATTATGAGATTCATGAAAATCGCAATAAATATTGTATCGGAACCTAAGTATTGTGATAATATTGCATCGTGAGGTCCCTGGCAATTCCCAGCTCTCGCATATACCCTTTAAGACTGGGGGGAATAGACTGGAGCAAGGGGCATAGCATCATTTCACCAGTTCACATCTGTTCTCACATCAGTAAATTGGAGTGCTTGGCACCATGCTAGTGTCCTTCGTCCCACTGTGGGACAGAACCAATTATGGGCTGTATACTCATCCACTACCTACTGATATTTTGACTTAACAGCCTTGTCAGTTGACCTTTGTAAACAGGTGATGTCCAGTGGGTCTAACAGAGATCTAATTTTCACATTACCAGCAGTTACCAATTCACTCCCCTAGACCTTTCCCTTAGGCCCTAACCCTTTGGCTCTAAACCTCCCATGTTTGCAGATATGTAAGGTGGAAGAAATATTGGCAGAAGCTCCACCATTACACTGCTTGTACTTATCCAGACCCTTCAGATCTGCGAACATCAAAGAGTCACCATTGAAGAAGGCAAGGGAATGAATTGGGACCAACTCTTTCTCATTAACACAAGTTAACAATCAAAGGTCCTAGGTCAAAGGTTAGTGTTTGAGATGCCAGACGGTGATATTGGTTGGTACCTGCGGGGAAGTGTTCGTTGATTGGCCAGTTATCCACCTGCAGGGTGGCGTTTCCCCCATTCCTTGTGAATCGAACCAGGTGATATTTCCCGTCATTGATCGCAGTGTTTAACTCCTTCACACTGATGTCCACCGTGCCGATGTTGAACGTCACGCCCACCTTGCCTTCCGTCTGGAAGGAGACGGGAAGAAGAAAATTACATTTATTAAAATATATCAACGACTTTCTTGTTACAGGCAACCTGGAAAAGCAACGTGCAGCAGAGTGAAGAATCATTGATCCTGATCACATAATAATGAGAATATCTTTGGAAGAAAAAGTGATTTGTAGATCAGTGACTCTGTGCAGTGCAGTCGACCTCAAACACGCACAACATGTCTTTATTAACTGGTATCAACCACTTTCATTCAGCAGGCAGTCTTCAGGTTGATCATTGATTTTTTTTCCCATTGGTAAAATGTGTCAATATGAGATGCCACATCTTACATATAGAATAGCAGAGATGCTCAGAACAATAGCATTTTCAATGCCTGGCTGAGAACCAATTCCATTATGAGCTTCATATCTACAATCAATGCAGAAATCTCCATTGCATTTGTAATATCGTGATACCATGGAAGACCAGGAATCAAGATCTTTGCAGAAGATGTCAACGGATAGCAGTGTTTGATTCAGTTCTGCTGCGCTAACAACAAACAGTATGCAGTAGAGTACACTACAGTAACAGAAAAAGTTCAACAACCCATTTAAACATGACTTAGTTAACCCCCCCCCCCCCTGTCCTCTCACTGAACTATGAATGAACTCCTAGAAACATACACAACTATACTCCTTACAATAAAATAAGGTATTGGCCATGCATTCTACTACAGGTGGTGTGCTAGTATTGCCATGGTAACATAACCACTTGTCCCAATGTCTTCACAGCCATACAGTATCATGGAATAGTAGACAATATACACTCTTAGAGATTCCAAAACGGTTTTTCGTGAATAGGTTCTACCTGGAACTCAAAAAGGGTTCTCACATTGGGACATCTGAGAAACCTTTTTAGGTTCTAGGTATAATATGTTTTTCTAAGAGTGTAGACTCCAATGGTATACCACAGAGTTGATAGCTATACTAGCTAGCATCATAATTCTTTATCAATTATAAACTGGGTGTTTCAAGCCCTGAATGCTGATTGGCTGACAGCTGTGGTATATCAGACCGTATGCCACAGGTATGACAAAACATTTATTTTTACTGCTCTAACTACGTTGGTAACCAGTTCATAGTAGCAATAAGGGACCTCTGGGGTTTGCGGTACATGGCCAATATACCACGACTAAGGGCTGTATCCAGGCACTAAGAACAGCCCTTAGCCGTGGTATATTGGCCATTTACCACATATCCCCAAGGTGTCTTATTGCTTAATTAATGTGATTCGATTTAGCTAGCGGCCTGGAAGCAGGCACCATGTTCTCTCCAGCCTGTCAGTACCCAACACCAGGACAGATGCCTCTCCTATATGTAGTAGCATATATTTTATTAAACCACAAAGTTAAAGGTTACATCACTCTGAGAGAGAGAGAGAGACAGAGAGAGAGAGAGAGAGAGAGAGAGAGAGAGGGAGAGAGGGAGAGAGAGAGAGAGAGAGAGAGAAAGAAAGAAAGAAAAAGAGAGATTGAGAGAGAGAGAGAGAGAGAGAGAGACAGAGAGAGAGAGAGAGAGAGAGACAGATAGATAGAGAGAGAGAGAGATAGAGACAGATAGATAGAGAGAGAGAGAGAGATAGTGAGAGGGAGAGAGATGGAGATAGAGAGAGAGAGAGCGAGCAAGAGAGAGAGAGAGAGAGAAAGATGGAGATGGAGAGCGAGCGAGAGAGAGAGAGAGAGAGAGAGAGAGAGAGAGAGAGAGAGAGAGAGAGGGAGAGAGAGAGAGAGAGGACAGTCAGGACCTTGGTGGTTTCTCACCAACTTGCTACTTTAAAGTAACCTGCCAACATGTTTGATAGGAGCTGCTTAGATATTCACAAGGCACGCAGACGCTACATGGAAACGGTTTTAAAGTGAGAGTTTTCTCTCATTATAGTTCTGAGTGGGTTTTAGCACGCAATGCTTCAGATTCAGAGAGACTCAGTGTGAGGGAATGGACTAGAGTTATACAGTGGTTCTCCTGGTGTTCCCCAATTCTGGAAGGGGGTCCCCGAATGGAAAACGTTTGGGATCACATGGTCTAGTAAGTTTTAGACCATGTGATCCCAAACTTTTTCCATTCGGGGACCCCCTTCCAGCATTGGGGAACATCCCACGCCCCCACCTGCGCACGTGCACGCACACGCCATTTCTATTTCTAATGTTCGTGACACAAATGTATTTCCTGCAATTCTACACATTTTCTCATGGGGTACAAAGAAAATGTTGCAGTTTTAAATGTAATATTTGAGTGACAAAAAGATGACACAAAAAAATGTTAGCTGACATGGGCTAGTTGATCAGGACAAGTTATAAATATCTCTCTAAGGTAGGTAATGACTAACATGACAAGAGGATCTGATGATGCACTACCCAATTTCGAAATTGCAGCTTGTGCATTCTACTATTACAACGTTCAAGATTAAGTTTAAAGCCTGAGTTTTTTTTGGGGGGGGGGGGGGGGACCCACAATTTGGAACCACTTTGGGAGCCACTGTACTAGACTACCACGAGACTGCTGCTCCAGATGGGTGATATAAGGTGCTATATAGACATGATAAGCATACAGAGAAAACAGTCTTTGTAAGCAAAGAAAAACAGCTACATCTCATTCAGGATTAGAGCATCAACGATCTTTAAGGCAAGAGGCACTCATGTTGGAAGGATGCAAACAGGTTACGTTTATCATTTCTATGGAAGTACTTTAATTGAACTGCAGAGAAACTAACGAACTAGACACGAAGCCTCAGGTTTTAATCTAAAATTGCTTTCTCCTCCTTTCAGCAAGAACAATCCTTGAGGAGTAAACTCGGATCCAACTCTATGTTTTCATTTCTCACAAAATGAACGCTGTTTTAGTGAACATGTTTTCACTGAATGTCTGTAGGTAGTACCACTGTGGTGTAGTGTTTTCAATGACATTTTAAAGATGTTGGGCTTTAGCAAACACACACACACACACACACACACACACACACACACACACACACACACACACACACACACACACACACACACACACACACACACACACACACACACACACACACACACACACACACACACACACACACACACACACACACACAGCCTGATTCACTAGGTCTAATCTCTTCACTGATCCATTAACAAACGTCATGTCATCAGGCCTCTTGGGTCGCTGCACACACACACACACACACACATGTCCAGTTGTTAAAGTTAAAGCAGGTAATTAGACTGAAACATTCCCAGAGGGGATTAGAACAACTGACATGAAAAAGACTGTAGCCTTACATCCATACTGAACATTCTCCCTCTCTCTCAATCTCTCTCTCTCTATCTCTCTTTCTCTCCCTCTCTGTCTCTCTTTCTCTCCCTCTCTATCTCTCTTTCTCTCCCTCTCTATCTCTCTTTCTCTCTTTCTCAATCTCTTTTTCTCTCCCTCTCAATCCCTCTCTCCCTCTCTCTCTCTCTCTCTCTCGTGTGTGATTCACTGGCATGGCATGACAGCAGTTGGTCAGTCTGGAGAATCTGGAGACATTTGACGAATCAGAAGTGAAGGATGGAGGGTTTTTTCTTGTCCTCCACTTCATCATTCTCTTCATTTTGTCTCTGCGTAGGTGAGCAGAGGGTGGAAGAACACTCCTCCTTCATGGTGTAAAAATACATCACGTTACAGCCTCATTGCTCCGCCCTCAACTTCCTGATTTGTCTCTGTACTGTTGTGCTGTTTGTTAATGTTTGGGTTTTTATTTTTGCATTCAACTTTTCCATCCCGGACACTTGATCTGGACATGGTTCGTCAGGACCTCTATCAGCCGAAGCTAAGTAGTAACATTAACATTATGCCTACTAATTGCAGATGCTGTACTCATAATATACAGGAGAACAATCGCCTTATGGTGAGGATAGGCGTGTTGCAAGCCCAGCTTCAGATGCAATCGTGAAGGGAAATTAAATGTAGGGTTAGGGTTAGGGTTAGGGTTAGTGTCTGTGTCACCAGTAAGTACAGATAGTAGTATAAATCCCCTCGCACAGTCCCCGGAGCCGGACTATTTTCTCAAGGCTTCTGAGAAGAAATGCTGTCGACATGCTCAGCTGGTGTCGCTCATTCAGCCGACAGAAACTTTCAACCGGTTCTCCCCATTAAGCAACTAGTCGGAGTCAGAGTCCGAGTTTTCTCAGGTCTCTCCTCCACCCGGTACGAGGTCTGAGACGCCGAAGCCTCCCACCATTAGCTCTGACAAATTGAATACCCTAGTCATTGGCGACTCCATTACCCACAATATTTGACTTGTTCACCAGGGAGCAGGGCTGCCGACGTTAAGGCTAATATGAAGATGGTGCTGGCTAAGGCTAAATCTGGCGAGTGTAGAGAATATAGGGATATTGTTATCCACGTTGGCACCAATGATGTTAGGGTGAAACAGTCAGAGTTCACCAAGCGCAACATAGCTTCAGCGTGCAAATCAGCTAGAAAGATGTGTCGGCATCGTGTAATTGTCTCTAGCCCCCTCCCAGTTAGGGGGAGTGATGAGCTCTACAGCAGAGTCTCACAACTCAATTGCTGGTTGAAAACTGTTTTCTGCCCCTCCCAAAAGAGACTGAGACACACCTCACCCACAAACAGGACCAAGCCTGGCCTGATGAGGAGTGACGGACTCCATCCTAGCTGGAGGGGTGCTCTCATCTTATCTATGAACATAAACAGGGCTCCTCTAGCTCCACAATGAAATAGGGTGCAGGCCAGGCAGCAGGCTGTTAGCCAGTCTGCCAGCTTATTGGAGTCTGCCACTAGCACAGTCAGTGTAGTCAGCTCAGCTATCCCCATTGAGACCATGTCTGTGCCTCGACCTAGGTTGAGCATAACTAAACATGGCGGTGTTCACCTTAGCAATCTCACTAGGATAAAGACCTCCTCCATTCCTGCCATTATTGAAAGAGATCGTGATGCCTCACATCTCAAAATAGCGTTTCTTAATTTTAGATCCCTCACTTCCAGGGCAGTCATAGTCAATGAACTAATCACTGATCATAATCTTGATGTGATTGGCCTGACTGAAACATGGCTCAAGCCTGATGAATTTGCTGTGTTCAATGAGGCCTCTCCTCCTGGTTACACTAGTGACCATATCCCACGTGCATCTCGCAAAGGCGATGGTGTTGCTGACATTTATGACAGCAAATTTAAATTTACAAAAAAAAGGACTGCATTTTCATCTTTTGAGCTTCTAGTCATGAAATCTATGCAGCCTACTCAATCACTTGTTGTAGCTACTGTTTACAGGCCTTATACAGTGTTCCTCACTGAGTTCCCTGAATTCCTATCGGACCTTGTAGTCATGGCAGATAATATTCCAATTTTTGGTGACTTTAATATTCACATGAAAAAGTCCACAGACTCACTCTAAAAGGTTTTCAGAGCCATCATTGACTCAATGGGTTTTGTCCAACATGTCTCCGGACCTACTCACTGCCACAGTCATACCCTGGATCTAGTTTTGTCCAGTGGAATAAATATTGTGGATCTAAATGTTTTTTCTTCATAATCCTGGACTATTGGACCAGCATCTTATTACGTTTGCAGTCGCAAGAAATAATCTGCTCAGACCACCACCAAGGATCTTCAAAAGCCGTGCTATAAATTCTCGGACAACGCAAAGATTCCTAGATGCCCTTCCACACTCCCTCCATCTATCCAAGGACGTCAGAGTACAAAAATCGGTTAACCACCTCACTGAGGATCTAAATTTAACCTTGTGCGATATCCTAGATGCAGTCTGATATATCTGGTGTAATTCTCCTGTCTCATCTGGCGTCCTGTGGGAATTTAAGTAGGCTCCCTCTAATTCTCTCTCTCCCTCCCCATGCAACAACTTTCCTCTTCTTATGACGAGGAGTAAGAGATATCGGACCAATGTGCAGCGTGGTAAGTGTCCATTTTAATATATAAAACTGAACACTACAAAAATACAAAATAACAAAGTGAATGAACAAACAAAAATCGAAACAGTCCCGTATGGTGCAGGTACAGACACAGGAAACAACCACCCACAAAACACAAAGGAAAACAGGCTACCTAAATATGGCTCCCAATCAGAGACAATGACTGACACCTGCCTCTGATTGAGAACCATACTAGGCCAAACACATAGAAATAGAACAACAGAACAAAACATAGAAAAACAACATAGAATGCCCACCCCAACTCACGCTCTGACCAAACTAAAATAAAGACATAAAAAAGGAACTAAGGCCTCCCGGGTGGCGCAGTGGTCTAGAGCACTGCATCGCAGTGCTAGCTGCGCCACCAGAGTCTCTGGGTTCGCGCCCAGGCTCTGTCGCAGCCGGCCGCGACCGGGAGGTCCGTGGGGCGACGCACAATTGGCTTAGCGTCGTCCGGGTTAGGGAGGGTTTGGCCGTTAGGGATATCCTTGTCTCATCGCGCTCCAGCGACTCCTGTGGCGGGCCGGGCGCAGTGCGCGCTAACCGAGGGGGGCGGGTGCACGGTGTTTCCTCCAACACATTGGTGCGGCTGGCTTCCGGGTTGGAGGCGCGCTGTGTTAAGAAGCAGTGCGGCTTGGTTGGGTTGTGCTTCGGAGGACGCATGGCTTTCGACCTTCGTCTCTCCCGAGCCCGTACGGGAGTTGTAGCGATGAGACAAGATAGTAATTACTAGCGATTGGATACCACGAAAATTGGGGAGAAAAGGGGAAAAAACTATTAAAAAAAAAAAAAAAAAAAAAAAAGGAACTAAGGTCAGAACGTGACACCCGAAGCACCTGAGCCCTAGGATCATGCCTCAGGACTACCTGGCCTGATGACTCCTGGCTGTCCTCAGTCAACCTGGTTGTGCTGCTGATCCAGTTTCAACTACTTGACCTTTCAAGAGCAGCTCACTGACTACACCTACTGACCCATAGAGACGAGCTCACTGACTACACCTAGTGACCCATAGAGACGAGCTCACTGACTACACCTAGTGACCCGTAGAGACGAGCTCACTGACTACACCTAGTGACCCGTAGAGACGAGCTCACTGACTACACCTAGTGACCCGTAGAGACGAGCTCACTGACTACACCTAGTGACCCGTAGAGACGAGCTCACTGACTACACCTAGTGACCCATAGAGACGAGCGTACGAGATAAGTGAAAAGTCAACACGCTCTTTCACATCATTAATTAAAAAAAACTCTCTCTCTCTCTCTCAACAATCTTTCATCTCAGCTCATAATGGAGGGAGCAGGTAAAACATGGAAAATGCATCTTCTAAAAGTGCCTGGTCGTGCTTAAGGAAGGAAGGAGTGCAGCATGATTACTGAACGCTGTCCCACTATGAGAGACACTAAGAGCTTCTCATGACTACTGAACGCTGTCCCACTATGAGAGACACTAAGAGCTTCTCATGACTACTGAACGCTGTCCCACTATGAGAGACACTAAGAGCTTTCATGACTACTGAACGCTGTCCCACTATGAGAGACACTAAGAGCTTCTCATGACTACTGAACGCTGTCCCACTATGAGAGACACTAAGAGCTTTCATGACTACTGAACGCTGTCCCACTATGAGAGACACTAAGAGCTTCTCATGACTACTGAACGCTGTCCCACTATGAGAGACACTAAGAGCTTCTCATGACTACTGAACGCTGTCCCACTATGAGAGACACTAAGAGCTTCTCATGACTACTGAACGCTGTCCCACTATGAGAGACACTAAGAGCTTCTCATGACTACTGAACGCTGTCCCACTATGAGAGACACTAAGAGCTTCTCATGACTACTGAACGCTGTCCCACTATGAGAGACACTAAGAGCTTCTCATCATCACTGAAGGATGTCACAGTTAAAACGGGAATCGTGTCCAAGGAGAAGCATAGTACATGACCAGAAACACACACACACACACATGTACACACACAAACACCCACACACACACATAAACACACACACACACACACACACACACACACACACACACACACACACACACACACACACACACACACACACACACACACACACACACACACACACACACACACACACACACACTGTGTGGTCTCTGTGTGGTAGTGTCCCAGGGCATGGTGGGATTAGCTCTGTGTGGTAGTGTCCCAGGGCCTGGTGGGATTAGCTCTGTGTGGTGGTGTCCCAGGGCTTGGTGGGATTAGCTCTGTGTATGGTAGTGTCCCAGGGCATGGTGGGATTAGCTCTGTGTGTGGTGGTGCCCCAGAACATGGTGGGATTAGCTCTGTGTGTGGTGGTGCCCCAGGGCATGGTGGGATTAGCTCTGTGTGTGGTGGTGTCGCAGGGCATGGTGGGATTAGCTCTGTGTGTGGTGGTGCCCCAGGGCATGGTGGGATTAGCTCTGTGTGTGGTGGTGTCGCAGGGCTTGGTGGGATTAGCTCTGTGTGGTGGTGTCCCAGGGCTTGGTGGGATTAGCTATGTGTGTGGTAGTGTCCCAGGGCTTGGTGGGATTAGCTCTGTGTATGGTAGTGTCCCAGGGCCTGGTGGGATTAGCTCTGTGTGGTGGTGTCCCAGGGCTTGGTGGGATTAGCTCTGTGTGTGGTGGTGCCCCAGGGCTTGGTGGGATTAGCTCTGTGTGGTAATGTCCCAGGGCATGGTGGGATTAGCTCTGTGTGTGGTGGTTCCGCTCTTCAAAGTCCTGACTAGTGTATCCTCTCCCTACACACACACATCACCTTCCAGAGGCAGCACCAACCTGATTGCCTTTCTCACCTGCCATGCTGTGATTAACATGAGTGTTCTTATTGGCCTGTCTGTCGCTGGGTAGGACAGCACTTCATTGAGTCTTAATAAAAGGGGAGGAATGGCTATTGTTCCCCCAGTAACAGGAGAATCAGATTCAAACACACGCAAAACATAAACAAACTCACAGGCACTTACAGGCACTTACACACACACACACACACACACACACACACACACACACACACACACACACACACACACACACACACACACACACACACACACACACACAACCACACACAACCACACACACACAAAACATGTTACTGTTATACTGTTATCTAGTCAGACTGATGCTGTGCGGTGTTAAAACGCTGGTAAACTCATACATAATTTCCACACCCATACACTGACTGCCCCCCCCCCCCTCTCCTGCCCTCCGTGGCTCAGCTGCCTGCCACTAAATCAGTGTGTGTGTGTGTGTGTGTGTGTGTGTGTGTGTGTGTGTGTGTGTGTGTGTGTGTGTGTGTGTGTGTGTGTGTGTGTGTGTGTGTGTGTGTGTGTGTGTGATGGAGACGGGGGTACGTAAGACTGATAAAGTCATTCTGTAGAAGCTAATGCAACACATGGAGAGCTCTGCTCCGCTGGCGAGCGCTCGGTCCCACGTGATTACTCCCCTCACTGACACCAGTAATCAGACCCGCATTCCAATTCACTAGCCTCCGATCAATGCCTCCAACACAAGGTGCGCCCCAGGTAACCAATCACTTAGAGCCTGCCTCTCGGAGACTCTCCAAGCCCTCTCCAGGCCCGTAGAGAGCCTTCACACTGTGTGTGTGTGTGTGTGTGTGTGTGTGTGTGTGTGTGTGTGTGTGTGTGTGTGTGTGTGTGTGTGTGTGTGTGTGTGTGTGTGTGTGTGTGTGTGTGTGTGTGTGTGTGTGTGTGTGTGTGTGTGAGAGTCTCCAGGCACACAGACAACCTTCACATCACAGCCCAAACCAGACCGACACCTTATACACAATAAATCCCACACTCCAGGTGGTCATTTTGTTAAAACAGCGAGAGACTATATAGCAACCGGGTCTCTCCAGGCTAATAGACACCCTTCACATGACAGACATGTCCAGAGAGACAGAAGCTATACCGCCAGACAGAGCAATAGGTGAAATGTAATTTTGTTAAAGCCCAAAGCAGATGTTGCAGGTTATGAGGCCTGCAACTGTAGCCCACAGCATGGCAGAAATGTAGGACAGCATTATTGCATTTTTGTTGGATAAAGCTGACAATGGATGAGTGATAGAAGAAGAGAAAACTGTGGATGTCATGTGTGTAAGTGTAAAACATTTTACTGTGGATGCATTGTGTGTAATTGTAACACATTTAACTGTGGATGTATTGTGTCTAATTGTAACATATTTAACTGTGGATGCATTGCGTGTAAGTGTAACATATTTAACTGTGGATGTATTGTGTCTAAGTGTATTATATTTAACTGTGGATGTCATGTGTGTAAGTGTAAAACATTTTACTGTGGATGCATTGTGTGTAATTGTAACATATTTAACTGTGGATGTATTGTGTCTAAGTGTATTATATTTGACTGTGGATGTATTGGGTGTAAGTGTAACATATTTAACTGTGGAGGTATTGCGTGTAAGTGTAACATATTTAACTGTGGATGTATTGGGTGTAAGTGTAACACATTTTAAGTGAGGTGGCTGGTGCATGATTTTTAGCCTAGATCTGTAAAAGCGTTCTACATTTATAACATGTTAATATCAGCGTGAATGAATGTCTCCTAAACCAAGTTATCACATAGAAAACTATGTCACATCCCTTATGGATATTTGGACATAAAAAGCTGATCTTGATGACATAAATCCTTGAAGGGAACTAGAAGATCCAGTAGGATCCGATATCACTGAACCCAGGCCAGTGAGGAAGCTCAGCTTACATACAGCATCCATCTGACACCTGACATCATGCAGGACATCAGGGCTAAAATGAGTGAGCTGTGGTTCGGGCCCATCAGATCAGTATCATGGAACACAGAGAGGGTGTATCCCAAATGGACCTCTTTTCCTTTTATAGTGCACTATTTCTGACCAGGGCCCTAGTAGTGCACTCTATAGGGCATAGGGATCCGTTTGGGACGTATTCAGAGAGAGGTACTGTACAGTAGGATTGATATGATGGTAGAACAAGAGACGGAGGATTGATGCTCATGGCCTTCACAACAACAAGTAATTCATTGTTGATAATTGACAGAAAATACTCAGAACAGATGACAGGACCATTTGTAGCATCTTGAAGATGTGTGTGTCTTCTGTTTCCAAGTCTGGAATTGGGATGACTTTGAAAGAGTGAAGTGTTTTCTGTGATGACATGTTCCTATGGCAGACTCTACAGTACTCTGTGTCTGTGGTAATAGTATCCATGACAACTCCATTATCTGGGTCTAGTTGGTTAATGCAGTAACATTTCCATCATATGTATCATTAAAATGGACAAGACTTCCTAACACTCCCTAAATTTAAACAAACCTAGCTGCAAATTAATTCAAATAAAAGAGCTGAGGTCATCAGATTCAGATGGGAGGGGGTTCATTTAACGCCCCACAACGGCCCTCAAATATTCACACAGAGGAAAAGCAGAAAGCAACGAACAACTCCACTCAACTCTAAGGTAAGGACAAGACCAAAATGTCCTCTTTGCTTACCGCAGCCTGGTAATTGCTGAGCTAATGCCTGGAAGCCCATTAGTCCATTAACAGAGTGTGTTAAATGCTCAGGAGAGCCAGGCAACGTTGACCTCTAACCCCAGCTTGCTATATAAGAAAAACACAGCCGGTGAATATTTCATTTAAGCATGAGCAGGCAGCAGTACTGTGTAAGGTAATGGCTTTGATTCTCTCTCCGGCTCAATGTCGAAGGAAGGCAGAGGTTTCAAAACTATACCTCGGCTGCTAAGACTGTTACACTTTGGTCCTCTATGAACGCCGTCAGCCTTATTCATTGTTTAGTCCTGGCTGCACGGCGATTATAGTGCTACCTGTTTGGCCGTTTGGATAGCACGCACACAAGTTGCTCTCCCTGACACTGACGGGAGAGTGGATCAGCGCTAGCGCAGAGTCATCCACGATGTTGCTCGACACTATCACTTTAATCCAGTGGTGAGATGATGAAACATTAACTGGTCTTGATCATCACAAACATCTTGTTCTCTCTCTGACCTACAGGATATATACTTGAGTTAGAGTTTTTTTATTTTATTTCACCTTTATTTAACCAGGTAGGCAAGTTGAGAACAAGTTCTCATTTACAATTGCGACCTGGCCAAGATAAAGCAAAGCAGTTCGATACATACAACAACACAGAGTTACACGTGGAGTAAAACAAAGATACAGTCAATACTATGATAGAAAAATAAGTCTATATACAATGTGAGCAAATGAGGTGAGATAAGGGAGGTAAAGGCAAAAAAAGGCCATGGTGGCGAAGTAAATACAATATAGCAAGTAAAACACTGGAATGTTAGATTTGCAGTGGAAGAATGTGCAAAGTAGAAATAGAAATAAGGGGGTGCAAAGGAGCAAAATAAATAAATACAGTAGAGGAAGAGGTAGTTGTTTGGGCTAAATTATAGATGGGCTATGTACAGGTGCAGTAATCTGTGAGCTGCTCTGACAGCTGGTGCTTAAAGCTAGTGAGGGAGATAAGTGTTTCCAGTTTCAGAGATTTTTGTAGTTGGTTCCAGTCATTGGCAGCAGAGAACTGGAAGGAGAGGCGGCCAAAGGAAGAATTGGTTTTGGGGGTGACCAGAGAGATATACCTGCTGGAGCGCGTGCTACAAGTGGGTGCTGCTATGGTGACCAGCGGGCTGAGATAAGGGGGGACTTTACCTAGCAGGGTCTTGTAGATGACCTGGAGCCAGTGGGTTTGGCGACGAGTATGAAGCGAGGGCCAGCCAACGAGAGCGTACAGGTCGCAGTGGTGGGTAGTATATGGGGCTTTGGTGACAAAACGGATGGCACTGTGATAGACTGCATCCAATTTATTGAGTAGGGTGTTGGAGGCTATTTTGTAAATGACATCGCCGAAGTCGAGGATCTGTAGGATGGTCAGTTTTACGAGGGTATGTTTGGCAGCATGAGTGAAGGATGCTTTGTTGCGAAATAGGAAGCCAATTCTAGATTTAACTTTGGATTGGAGATGTTTGATGTGAGTCTGGAAGGAGAGTTTACAGTCTAACCAGACTGAACCGTATTTGTAGTTGTCCACATATTCTAAGTCAGAACCGTCCAGAGTAGCGATCGGTTGAAGAGCATGCATTTAGTTTTACTTGTATTTAAGAGCAGTTGGAGGGCACGGAAGGAGAGTTGGCATTGAAGCTCATCTGGAGGGTTGTTAACTTCTTATGGCTGCAAGGGGCAGTATTGAGTAGCCAGTTAAATTGTGCCCATTTCAAACGGCCTCGTACTCAATTCTTGCTCGTACAATATGCATATTATTATTACTATTGGATAGAAAACACTCTCTAGTTTCTAAAACCGTTTGAATTATTTCTCTGAGTGAAACAGAAGTCATTCTGCAGCACACTTCCTGACCAGGAAGTGGAATGTCAGAAATCGATGCTCTGTTCAACTTCATGCCTATACATGGGCATGATACGTAAGAGTCTACATACACTTCATACACCTTCCCCTGGTTGTCAAGAGGCGGTGAGAGAAAAAATGTCGTGTTTATCTTGGTCTGAGGTGGAATTAAAGCTCTTTGTTTGACGTGACCGTCCACTTCCTGTTTCTGGAGCGCACGAAAGAGGACATGGATTTGCCTTCTGTTTTGCTCTCGTTATGGACGATTAACATCTCCGTCTTAGATTTTATTTGATACATGTGACCATATCATCGTAAAGTATGTTTTTTCAATATAGTTTAATCAGATTATTGAAATTTTTTCGGGAGTTTTGCCGTGTTCCGTTCTCTGACTTTGTTTACGTTGGAGAGATCCGTGCCACTTGGCAAGTGCGCTTCCTAAATCGAGAGGGAAAATGAAGGTTCTAAATCCAAACACCGACTGTTCTGGACAAAGGACACCTTGTCCAACATTCTGATGAAAGATCAGCAAAAGTAAGAAACATTTTATGATGCTATTTCATATATCTGTCGAACTGTGTACTAGTCGTGGGCGGCCAACGTTTTGGCTACTCTAAGCTATACCGAAGCTGCATAACGTAATGAAGTTATTTTTAGAATTCTAACACTGTGATTTCATTAATAACTAATGGATCTATCATTTCCTATACAACATGTATTTTTTAGTTATGTTTATGAATAGCTATTTGGTCAGAATATGTGTGTCAGAAAAAGTGTCAGTAAAATATCCGAACGTTGTGGGAAATAGTAGCTACGTTAGCATAATGGGTAACCACTGATTTCAGCTCTAAATATGCACATTTTTGAACAAAACATAAGTGTATGTATAACCTGATGTTATAGGACTGTCATCTGAGGAAGAAAATCAAGGTTAGTCAAAAATTATATATCTTTTGCCTGTTTGTTACGATCGCTTACTTTTGCTACTGGGAAATTGCTTGTGTTTTTGGCTATTGTTGCTACGCTAATATAACACTATATTGTGTTTTCGCTGTAAAACACTTGATAAATCGGAAATATTGTCTGGAATCACAAGATGCCTGTCTTTCAATTGCTGTACACTATGTATTTTTCAGAAATGTTTTATGATGAGTAATTAGGTATTTGACGTTGGTGTCTGTAAATATTATGGCTGCTTTCGGTGCAATTTCTGACTGTAGCTGCAATGTAAACTATGATTTATACCTGAAATATGCAAATTTTTCTAACAAAACATATGCTATACAATAAATATGTTATCAGACTGTCATCTGATGAAGTTGTTTCTTGGTTAGTGGCTATTTATATCTTTATTTGGTCGAATTTGTGATAGCTACTGATGGAGTAAAAAACTGATGGAGTAAGAAAAGTGGTGTCTTTTGCTAACGTGGTTAGCTAATAGATTTACATATTTTGTCTTCCCTGTAAAACATTTTAAAAATCGGACATGTTGGCTTGATTCACAAGATGTGTACCTTTCATATGCTGTATTGGACTTGTTAATGTGTGAAAGTTAAATATTTAAAAAAAATATCTTTTGAATTTCGCGCCCTGCACTTTGAGCTGGCTGTTGTCATAAGTGTACCGACGTCGGGCTTGCACGCCAAACAGGTTAACACAGTGTCCAAAGAAGGGCCAGAAGTATACAGAATTGTGTCGTCTGCGTAGAGGTGGATCAGAGACTCACCAGCAGCAAGAGCGACATCATTGATGTATACAGAGAAGAGAGTCGGCCCAAGAATTGAACCCTGTGGCACCCCCATAGAGACAGCCAGAGGCCCAGACAACAGGCCCTCCGATTTGACACACTGAACTCTATCAGAGAAGTAGTTGGTGAACCAGGTGAGGCAATCATTTGAGAAACCAAGGCTATTGAGTCTGCCGATGAGGATGTGGTGATTGACAGAGTCGAAAGCCTTGGCCAGGTCAATGAATACGGCTGCACAGTATTGTTTCTTATCGAAGGCGGTTAAGATATCGTTTAGGACCTTGAGCGTGGCTGAGGTGCACCCATGACCAGCTCTGAAACCAGATTACATAGCGGAGAAGGTGCAGTGGGATTCGAAATGGTCGGTAATCTGTTTGTTGACTTGCCTTTCGAAGACCTTAGAAAGGCAGGGTAGGACAGATATAGGTCTGTAGCAGTGTAGCCCTTTGAAGAGGGGGATGACCGCAGCTGCTTTCCAATCTTTGGGAATCTCAGACGACACGAAAGAGAGGTTGAACAGGCTAGTAATAAAAGGACGTCTGACTGCTACACCATCTTGGATGACAAGTACTGAGTACTGCCCAGGTGTTTGAAACGTACTTGATCTCCATAATATACAGTACATACAGTAACACAAGAAAACATGTACAGTGCCCACAGAAAGTACACACCCATCTGATGTTACCACATTTTGTTGAGTCACAGCCTGAATTCAAAATGGATTAAATTGAGATTTTTTTGTTCACTAGCCTACACAAAATATGCCATAATGACAATGTGGAATTATGTTTTTCGAAATTGTTACAAATTAATTAAAAATGTAAAACTAAAATGTCTTGAGTCAATAATTATTCAACCCCTTTGTTATGGCAAGCCTAAATAAGCAACATACTAAGTTGCATGGACTCACTCTGTGTGCAATAATGTTTAACATCATTTTTTTATGACTACCTCGTCTCTGTACCCCACACATACAATTATCTGTAATGTCCCTCAGTCGAGCAGTGAATTTCAAACACAGATTCAACCACAAAGACCAGGGAGGTTTTCTAATGCCTCACAAAGAGGGGCTCCTATTGGTAAAAATATAAAAAGCAGACGTTGAATATCCCTTTGAGCATGCTGAAGTTATTAATTACACTTTGGATTGTGTATCAATACACCCAGTCACTACAAAGATACAGGCGTCCTTCCTATCTCAGTTGTTGGAGTTTTTCAGGATAAAAAATAAACTGAAGCACATTCAAAATGCTAGAGGAAAACCTGGTTCAGTCTGCTTTCCACCAGACACTGGGAGATGAATTCACCTTTCAGCAGGACAATAACCTACAACACAAGGCCAAATCTACACTGGGGTTGCTTACCAAGAAGACAGTATCATGGAGAAATTACAAGATTATGTTATAATACTGTTATTGCATCGAAGGGTTGTTTTTTGCAACAGAATAGGGTTCTTATAACTCTACTGTGTCTGTGTGAACTGAGAGGAGCTTCTGAGATTTAACTCTAGCAACAGATTTATGATGGTCTTGTCCTCTCTCGGAGCCGTCATTTCATAGAATGAGTTGGTGTTTGTATACTGGGAAGTACCAGCGTGGAGATGACTCTGGTATGGATAATGAGGGGATCCTTGTTTTGGGGGCTAGACCCTGGTTTCCACACAATGAGAACAGTCTTTACAGCAGATACTGTCTGCTGTGAATTATTAATTTCTTTCATACGAATCCTAACCTTGTGACCCATTCCACACATCTGTTGTTTGTCATGTAGACTAAGGGGGTGTATCTTTTTTTTAAATAAAAAGTATTCTTTGTCTCAGGGCTCTCAACCCAACAGTCACCATGCTGGGTCGACCAGCCATCGTTATTGCTCTATGCTTTCCTTATTAATACGTTTTGAATAAAGTAATATCCTGATTGGTGATTGACCTTGTCTCTCCTCATTACTGATTAGAATTTCCACGACAACAGTGAATGTTCCTGAGTGACTGAGTTAGAGTTTTAATTTATATCTACTTGAAAATATATGGCAACACCTGAAAATGGTTGTCTACCAATGATCAACAACCAATTTAACAGAGCTTGAAGAATTTTGAAAATAATAAATGGGCAAATATTGCACAATATAGGTGTGGAAAGCTCTTAGAGACTTACCCAGAAAGATTCACAGCTGTAATCACTACCAAAGATGCTTCTACAAAGTATTGGCTCAGGTGTGTATAATTAGGTAAATGAGATATTTCTGTGTTTAATTTTCAATACATTAGCTATAATTTCAAAAAACATGCTTTTACTTTGTCATTATGGGATATTGTGTGTACATGGGTGAATAGATTTTTTTATTTTATTCAGGCTGTAACACAACAAAATGTGGAAAAAATCTACGGGTATGAATACTTTCTTAAGGCACTGTATGTTTTTGACAGCTGAGCCATACCACCCAACGTCCAAACTGACAAGAAATACATGATCAGAACCAACACCCAGTACTTTAGTTCACTGAGTCCTGATATCTGATACACATTCCCAAAGTGCTTTCAGATGTTTCTGCTTTCTAGATGAAAGCATGGCTGTAGTGTACACTAAACACATGGTGTAGTCACAACACTAGTCCACCAAAAACCACAGAAGCAGCATATTAAAACATCTCTCTGTGTCTGGGATGAATATCTCCTGCTGCCAGGCAGAGGCAGGCTGACCCAGACCTATTCTCATGATCTCATTCACCATCTGCATCATTACCATGCAGAACACACAGTCGAGACGCACACGTACGCACACACACACGCCACATCATTAAGATGTAGAATGCACCGTCGACACAGTAATCACGTTGTATGCAAACGCGATTGGGCTCGACTGACAACAGAGCACATGAGTTGCGCATCCATCTATCATTATTCACAACAACGCTCCATCTCCAACAAAAGACAGAGGAACGATTCATTAAATATGAATACAAGGACTTGGACTGTTAAATCATCAGTTTTATTCCGTTCTTTATTCCCATCGAGTCACAGTGAGTCTACATGGTCACAGTGAGTATACATGGTCCCAGTGAGTCTACATAGTCACAGTGAGTCTACATGGTCACAGTGAGTCTACATGGTCACAGTGAGTCTACATGGTCACAGTGAGTCTACATGGTCACAGTGAGTCTACATGGTCTCAGTGAGTCTACATGGTCACAGTGAGTCTACATGGTCTCGGTGAGTCTACATGGTCTCAGTGAGTCTACATGGTCACAGTGAGTCTACATGGTCACAGTGAGTATACATAATCTCAGTGAGTCTACATGGTCACAGTGAGTTTATATGGTCTCAGTCCATATAAACTTTAACTACACGGTCCATTAAGGAGAGCAGGGCTGTGGCGGAGGGACACAGATACACACACATACACACACACACACACACACACAGTTGCTCAGACACATACACATACGCTCGAATGCACTAACACACGGAAACACAGAAACACACTAAATGCCTGGGCTGTGAACTAACACGTGGCCAGCGCGACCAGGGTTAATATAAAAACAGCCACTAAATAGGATTTGTGCTCGATGGAACACAGTGCCGTGAAAGTCCATTAGGGACCAGGCTAATGAAATTGAAACAGGTAATCAAGATTAGAATATTAGAATTAGAAAGTGCTGGTGAATTCGAGCTATTTCATTTTGGGTCTCCCGGTCAAAATTGCGCACCATAAATCAAGCAGAATAAATTCATCCAGTCATTTCTCTCGCTTTCCTCATTCTTTAACTTTTCTCTTGTTCTCTCGCTTTTCTCTCAAATAGGAGGAAAAGTTTGTAATTTTTTTTAAAAAGTGTTCCAAAAGGGTTTTTCGGGTGTCCCCATAGGAGAACCCTTCTTGGTTTCTGGGAGAACACTTTTTAGTTCCACGTAGAACCCTTTTGGAAAGGGTCTTACATGGAACCCAAAAGGGTTATACCTTGAACCAAAAGGGTTTTACCCGGAACCAAAAATGGTTCTTCAAAGGGTTCTCCTATGGGGACAGCCGAAGAACCCTTTTAGGTTCTAGATAGCACCTTTTTTTCTAAGTGTAGAGAACAAAAAGGATGGAGTGCATGAAATGGAGTCCCACACTGTAGTTATACTGGTAAAATGACATTTAATAAAGAGCAACCATTTTGGTCCAAGACCTTCACAGATCGCCAACAAAACATAAAAGGCAAAATATTGCACTCATACTTTTTCAACGAAACGTCTTAATATCTAGGCTTCTAGGTTAAGATCTTACAGAGAGCAACAAAGGGAGAGAACTAAAGGGAGAGAAATCAAGAGAGACATACAAGAGAAATCCCATAAAATACTGTAACACTCTCCTTCTGACCTTTCTATGACCATTCTATGACCTTTCCAAGGGCTTCTCCTGAGAGATGAACTTCAGCTGCTCGTGTAAATATATTGTTCCTGCCAGCTCTTAAAGGAAAGGAAATAGCTTTGAGCTGAATGACAAGACACTCCAGACAGTTTGAAGCGGTGCCCTCTTGGTATTTTCAAATCCCTCCACTAACATCTCAGGGGCAACATCCAACATGCGACGCATGCACGACAAAATCCCCGAAAAGTTGGGAATATCAAACTGACTTAGAAATCTAAGCCTTTAGTAGAGCCATGAAATATGAACAATTATGGTTGGAGGCAGGGATACAAAACAGCACAAAAAACAAGAATACAAGCCACTGAGATCCCAGCAGCTCAGTGTAATCAGGTGGACAGCAGACACCGTGGGTAAGAGCTCCAGAGATCCTCCATTCCCCAGTTCCAGATGGAGACAGAGCCGGCAGCAGCTTTGGGATGAGGCTGCCTTCCTTTGAACATCAGAGAACGTCTTGGACTCGGCGCTCACGGGGAAGACAAGAGGGAAAAGATAAAGGAAACGGAAGAGACATCCTCCCATCTGTTTACACACCATCCTGGGCAACACTCTGGCTTCTGGGTCAGGCAGATGGAAACGGAAGAGACATCCTCCCATCTGTTTACACACCATTCTAGGCAGCGCTCTGGCTTCTAGGTCAGGCAGATGGAAACGGAAGAGACATCCTCCTATCTGTTTATATACCATTCTTGGCAACGCTCTGGCTTCTGGGTCAGGCAGATGGAAACAGAAGAGACATCCTCCTATCTGTTTATATGCCATCCTGGGCAACGCTCTGGCTTCTAGGTCAGGCAGATGGAAACGGAAGAGACATCCTCCCATCTGTTTACACACCATTCTAGGCAGCGCTCTGGCTTCTAGGTCAGGCAGATGGAAACGGAAGAGACATCCTCCCATCTGTTTACACACCATCCTGGGCAACACTCTGGCTTCTGGGTCAGGCAGATGGAAACGGAAGAGACATCCTCCTATCTGTTTATATACCATTCTTGGCAACGCTCTGGCTTCTGGGTCAGGCAGATGGAAACGGAAGAGGCATCCTCCTATCTGTTTATATACCATTCTTGGCAACGCTCTGGCTTCTGGGTCAGGCAGATGGAAACAGAAGAGACATCCTCCTATCTGTTTATATGCCATCCTGGGCAACGCTCTGGCTTCTAGGTCAGGCAGATGGAAACGGAAGAGACATCCTCCCATCTGTTTACACACCATTCTAGGCAGCGCTCTGGCTTCTAGGTCAGGCAGATGGAAACGGAAGAGACATCCTCCCATCTGTTTACACACCATTCTAGGCAGCGCTCTGGCTTCTAGGTCAGGCAGATGGAAATGCACAGCCGCATGCATACAAACAATGGCAAGCCTCTAGTAGTGGCACGTTTAAGGCCATTGTTCTCTAGCATCAAAAATTGCTAGTGACACTAACGCTAGCTGGCGCCCACACACAAACAGCTGATAGGCTAAAAGGCTAATGCTGCTCCCTGGCAGAGAGTAGGCTAACAACAGTATCCAGACAGGTGAGGATCTGAGCCCAGGGTTTAGGCCATGCATGCAGAGTAGGCTAAATGCCTTTAGAGGAAAAGGTGAAGCTGGGAAGCTTGAGGGTTTAGGCTGAAATCAGGGGTGTCGATGAGGCAGACAGAAAAGGTATTTGTGGCTCACCCACCAGTGGTCAAACAGATGTAGATATTCCTGCCAAGGTCTCAGGGAGAGATAGATACCACCTGACAGCTGTGTTTGTGCTAAGTCTGTGGTCTGGGAATAACACCTTACCACCCACCACCTCACCTACAGAGGTACGAGACACAGGCTGTGAAGAGCAAGGTGATTGCAGTGATCATTGCCGTAGTACATAGGCTACTGATCTCTTTGTGTGACAGTCTTCCAGCCATGTGGGAACTGGTTCAAGTCCTTCCAGAATTCACTGCATTGGGAAGCAATGAAGCCATGCTTAGTTGTACTATTACTTTAAGATAGAGTATGATCTACCTCCTGCTTATAACACAGACTCATATCATTATAATTCAGACAACTTTCATGCATGATTAACTCTTGTGGATCTAATCCAGACTTATCCTGTCGTCTTCCAGCAGTAAAGTCAGAGTTTAACTGCTTCCCCACAGGGAGTTTCAGAAACCTGCTGAGTTGTATATCATATCTATATATTCATACTGGGCTCTATATATTATCTATATACAATACCAGTCAAAAGTTTGGACACACCTACTCATTCCAGGGTTTTTCTTAATTTGAACTTTTTTCTACATTGTAGAATAATAGTGAAGACATCAACACTAACATGTAACACATATGGAATCATGTAGTAACTACAAAAGTGTTAAACAAATCAAATATTTGAGATTTGAGATTCTTCAAAGTAGCCAACCATTGCCTTGACGACAGCTTTGTTTACTATTGGCATTCTCTCAACCAGCTTCATGAGGTAGTCACCTGGAATGCATTTCAATTCATTAATACTGGGCTCTATATATTATCTGTAAATATATGCTAATACTTGGCTCTAAAAATTATCACTATATATTTATAATGGGCTCTATATATTATCTACATATATTTATACTGGGCTTGAAATATTATCTTTATATATTTATAATGGGCTCTATATATTTTCTATATATATTTACACTGGGCTCTATTTATTATCTATATATATTTTTACTGGGCTCTATATATTATCTATATATATTTATACTGTGTTCTATATATGTTCTCTATATATTTATACTGGGCTCTATATATTATCTTTATATGTTTATAGTGGGCTCTATATATTATCTCTATATGTTACTACTGGCTCCATATATTATCTCTATATATTTATACTGGGCTCTATATATTATCTCTATATATTTATACTGGGCTCTATATATTATCTCTATATATTTATACTGGGCTCTAAATATTATCTATGTATGTTAATACTGGGCTCTATATATTATCTATAAATGTTAATACTGGGCTCTATATATGTTAATACTGGGCTCTATATATTATCTATAAATGTTAATACTGGGCTCTATATATGTTAAATACTGGGCTCTATATATTATCTCTATATATTTATAATGGACTCAAAATATTATCTCTGTATATTTATACTGGGCTCTATATATTATCTATATATGTTAATACTGGGTTCTATATATGTTAATACTGTGCTCTATATACAGTATTATCTCTATATATTTATACTGGGCTCTATATATTACATGTCCATGTTCATATACACTATGGGTCATGTTCCAAATGGATACCTGCTCCGTATATAGTGTACTACTTTTAACCAGGGCCCATAGGGATCTGGTCAAAAGTAGTGCACTTTAAAGGGAACAGGGTGTAATTTGGGACTCATACCCTATCTGGACAGCCCAGCATCTCTCATCTCTTATACATGGCCCTCTCCTATACTACCATTACTATATCTGTCACGTTCCTGACCTGTTTTCTGTTATTTTGTATGTGTTAGTCGGTCAGGGCGTGAGTTTGGGTGGGCAGTCTATGTTATGTGTTTCGTGTTGGTTAATGGGTGACCTGATATGGTTCTCAATTAGAGGCAGGTGGTTTTCATTTCCTCTGATTGAGAGCCATATTAAGGTAGGTGTTTTCACATTGTTTGTTGTGGGTGGTTGTTTCCTGTATCTGTGTTTGTTGCACCATACGGGACTGTATCGTTCGTTCGTTTTGTTTGTAGTCAGTACTGGTTCGGTCGTTCTTCGTTACGTGTAAGTTCGTAGTCCAGGTCTGTCTACTTCGTTTGTTGTTTTGTATTGTTGTTCAAGAGTTTTTCCGTCTTCGTTCTGTTCCTTGTAATAAATAATATGTATAACTCCAACGCTGCATTTTGGTCGAATCCTTGCTACTCCTCTTCGGATGAAGAGAAGGAGGAAGCCCGTTACAGAACCACCCACCAAACCCGGATCAAGCAGCGGGACCACGAACAGTGGTCCACGAAACAAGGATTGCAGGATTTCTGGAGTTGGGAGGAAATCATAGAAGGAAAAGGACCATGGGCTAAGGTGGGAGTGAATCGCCGCTCTGGGGAGGAGAAGGAGGCAGCCACAGCCCAGGAGCGGAGATATGAAGGTACGCGGCTAGCACGGAAGCCCGGGAAGAAACCCCAAAAATGTATTGGGGGGGACTAAGAGGTAGTGGGCCGAGGGCAGGTAGGAGACCTGCGCCCACTTCCCAGGCTAACCGTGGAGAGCGGGAGTACGGGCAGACACCGTGTTACGCAGTAGAGCGCACGGTGTCTCCTGTACGTGTTCATAGCCCGGTGCGGGTTATTCCACCTCCCCGCACTGGTAGGGCTAGATTGGGCATTGAGCCAAGTGCCATGAAGCCGGCTCTTCATATATGGCCTCCAGTACGTCTCCTTGGGCCGGCTTACATGGCACCAGCCTTACGCATGGTGTCCCCGGTTCGCCTTCATAGCCCGGTGCGGGTTATTCCACCTCCCCGCACTGGGCGGGCGACGGGGAGCATTCAACCAGGTAAGGTTGGGCAGGCTCGGTGCTCAAGGGAGCCAGTACGCCTGCACGGTCCGGTATTTCCGGCGCTACCCCCCCGCCCCAGCCCAGTGCCTCCAGTTCCGGCACCACGCACTAAGCCACCTGTGCGTCTCCAGAGCCCTGTACACACTGTCCTTTCTCCCCGTACTCGTCCTGATGTGCGTGCCCTCAGCCCGGTGCCACCAGTGCCGGTACCACGCACCAGGTCCATAGTGCGTTTTGAGAGTCCAGTGTGCCCTGTCCCTGTTCCCCGCACTAGCCTGAAGGTGCGTGTCTTTAGCCCGGTGCCTCCAGTTCCGGCACCACGCACCAGGCCTACAGTGCGCCTCATCCGGCTATCTGAGCCATCCGTCTGCCCAGTGCCATCTGAGCCATCCGTCTCCCCAGCGCCATCTGAGCCATCCGTCTCCCCAGCGCCATCTGAGCCATCCGTCTCCCCAGCGCCATCTGAGCCATCCGTCTCCCCAGCGCCATCTGAGCCATCCGTCTCCCCAGCGCCATCTGAGCCATCCGGCTGCCCAGTGCCGTTAGAGCCGCCCGTCTGTCCCGAGCCGTCAGAGCCGTTAGTCAGTCAGGAGCCGCTAGAGCCATTCGTCAGTCAGGATCTGCCAGAGCCGCCAACCAGACAGGATCTGCCAGAGCCGCCAACCAGACAGGATCTGCCAGAGCCGCCAACCAGACAGGATCTGCCAGAGCCGCCAACCAGACAGGATCTGCCAGAGCCGTCAGCCAGCCAGGATCTGCCAGAGCCGTCAGCCAGCCATGACCAGCCAGAGCCGTCAGCCAGCCATGACCAGCCAGAGCCGTCAGCCAGCCATGACCAGCCAGAGCCGTCAGCAAGCCATGACCAGCCAGAGCCGTCAGCCAGCCATGACCAGCCAGAGCCGTCAGCCAGCCATGACCAGCCAGAGCCGTCAGCCAGCCATGACCAGCCAGAGCCGTCAGCCAGCCATGACCAGCCAGAGCCGTCAGCCAGCCATGACCAGCCAGAGCCGTCAGCCAGCCAGGATCCGCCAGAGCCGTCAGCCAGCCAGGATCCGCCAGAGCCAGCCAGCCAGGATCCGCCAGAGCCAGCCAGCCAGGATCCGCCAGAGCCAGCCAACCAGGATCCGCCAGAGCCAGCCATCCAGAACTGCCCCTCAGTCCAGAGCTGTCTCTCTGTCCGGAGCTGCCCTTCAGTCCGGAGTTGCCCCTCTATCCTGAGCTACCTCTCTATCCTGACCTACCTCTCTATCCTGACCTACCTCTCTGTCCTGAGCTACCTTATCCCGGTGCTGCCCCTTATCTCGACGGTACCCTTTAAATTAAGTGGGTGGAATAGGAGGGTGGTCATTCAGAGGGGAATACGGAAGCTGGGATTGACTATGGTGGGGTGGGGACCTCGCCCAGAGCCTGAGCCACCACCGTGGTCAGATGCCCACCCAGACCCTCCCCTAGACTTTTGGTGGTGCGTCCGGAGTACGCACCTTGAGGGGGGGGGGTTATGTCACGTTCCTGACCTGTTTTCTGTTATTTTGTATGTGTTAGTCGGTCAGGGCGTGAGTTTGGGTGGGCAGTCTATGTTATGTGTTTCGTGTTGGTTAATGGGTGACCTGATATGGTTCTCAATTAGAGGCAGGTGGTTTTCATTTCCTCTGATTGAGAGCCATATTAAGGTAGGTGTTTTCACATTGTTTGTTGTGGGTGGTTGTTTCCTGTATCTGTGTTTGTTGCACCATACGGGACTGTATCGTTCGTTCGTTTTGTTTGTAGTCAGTACTGGTTCGGTCGTTCTTCGTTACGTGTAAGTTCGTAGTCCAGGTCTGTCTACTTCGTTTGTTGTTTTGTATTGTTGTTCAAGAGTTTTTCCGTCTTCGTTCTGTTCCTTGTAATAAATAATATGTATAACTCCAACGCTGCATTTTGGTCGAATCCTTGCTACTCCTCTTCGGATGAAGAGAAGGAGGAAGCCCGTTACAGAACCACCCACCAAACCCGGATCAAGCAGCGGGACCACGAACAGTGGTCCACGAAACAAGGATTGCAGGATTTCTGGAGTTGGGAGGAAATCATAGAAGGAAAAGGACCATGGGCTAAGGTGGGAGTGAATCGCCGCTCTGGGGAGGAGAAGGAGGCAGCCACAGCCCAGGAGCGGTGATATGAAGGTACGCGGCTAGCACGGAAGCCCGGGAAGAAACCCCAAAAATGTATTGGGGGGGGGCTAAGAGGTAGTGGGCCGAGGGCAGGTAGGAGACCTGCGCCCACTTCCCAGGCTAACCGTGGAGAGCGGGAGTACGGGCAGACACCGTGTTACGCAGTAGAGCGCACGGTGTCTCCTGTACGTGTTCATAGCCCGGTGCGGGTTATTCCACCTCCCCGCACTGGTAGGGCTAGATTGGGCATTGAGCCAAGTGCCATGAAGCCGGCTCTTCATATATGGCCTCCAGTACGTCTCCTTGGGCCGGCTTACATGGCACCAGCCTTACGCATGGTGTCCCCGGTTCGCCTTCATAGCCCGGTGCGGGTTATTCCACCTCCCCGCACTGGGCGGGCGACGGGGAGCATTCAACCAGGTAAGGTTGGGCAGGCTCGGTGCTCAAGGGAGCCAGTACGCCTGCACGGTCCGGTATTTCCGGCGCTACCCCCCCGCCCCAGCCCAGTGCCTCCAGTTCCGGCACCACGCACTAAGCCACCTGTGCATCTCCAGAGCCCGGTACACACTGTTCCTTCTCCCCGTACTCGTCCTGATGTGCGTGCCCTCAACCCGGTGCCACCAGTGCCGGTACCACGCACCAGGTCCATAGTGCGTTTTGAGAGTCCAGTGTGCCCTGTCCCTGCTCCCCGCACTAGCCTGAAGGTGCGTGTCTTTAGCCCGGTGCCTCCAGTTCCGGCACCACGCACCAGGCCTACAGTGCGCCTCATCCGGCTATCTGAGCCATCTGTCTGCCCAGTGCCATCTGAGCCATCCGTCTCCCCAGCGCCATCTGAGCCATCCGTCTCCCCAGCGCCATCTGAGCCATCCGTCTCCCCAGCGCCATCTGAGCCATCCGTCTCCCCAGCGCCATCTGAGCCATCCGTCTCCCCAGCGCCATCTGAGCCATCCGTCTCCCCAGCGCCATCTGAGCCATCCGGCTGCCCAGTGCCGTTAGAGCCGCCCGTCTGTCCCGAGCCGTCAGAGCCGTTAGTCAGTCAGGAGCCGCTAGAGCCATTCGTCAGTCAGGATCTGCCAGAGCCGCCAACCAGACAGGATCTGCCAGAGCCGCCAACCAGACAGGATCTGCCAGAGCCGCCAACCAGACAGGATCTGCCAGAGCCGCCAACCAGACAGGATCTGCCAGAGCCGCCAACCAGACAGGATCTGCCAGAGCCGTCAGCCAGCCAGGATCTGCCAGAGCCGTCAGCCAGCCATGACCAGCCAGAGCCGTCAGCCAGCCATGACCAGCCAGAGCCGTCAGCCAGCCATGACCAGCCAGAGCCGTCAGCAAGCCATGACCAGCCAGAGCCGTCAGCCAGCCATGACCAGCCAGAGCCGTCAGCCAGCCATGACCAGCCAGAGCCGTCAGCCAGCCATGACCAGCCAGAGCCGTCAGCCAGCCATGACCAGCCAGAGCCGTCAGCCAGCCATGACCAGCCAGAGCCGTCAGCCAGCCAGGATCCGCCAGAGCCGTCAGCCAGCCAGGATCCGCCAGAGCCAGCCAGCCAGGATCCGCCAGAGCCAGCCAGCCAGGATCCGCCAGAGCCAGCCAACCAGGATCCGCCAGAGCCAGCCATCCAGAACTGCCCCTCAGTCCAGAGCTGTCTCTCTGTCCGGAGCTGCCCTTCAGTCCGGAGTTGCCCCTCTATCCTGAGCTACCTCTCTATCCTGACCTACCTCTCTATCCTGACCTACCTCTCTGTCCTGAGCTACCTTATCCCGGTGCTGCCCCTTATCTCGACGGTACCCTTTAAATTAAGTGGGTGGAATAGGAGGGTGGTCATTCAGAGGGGAATACGGAAGCTGGGATTGACTATGGTGGGGTGGGGACCTCGCCCAGAGCCTGAGCCACCACCGTGGTCAGATGCCCACCCAGACCCTCCCCTAGACTTTTGGTGGTGCGTCCGGAGTACGCACCTTGAGGGGGGGGGGTTATGTCACGTTCCTGACCTGTTTTCTGTTATTTTGTATGTGTTAGTCGGTCAGGGCGTGAGTTTGGGTGGGCAGTCTATGTTATGTGTTTCGTGTTGGTTAATGGGTGACCTGATATGGTTCTCAATTAGAGGCAGGTGGTTTTCATTTCCTCTGATTGAGAGCCATATTAAGGTAGGTGTTTTCACATTGTTTGTTGTGGGTGGTTGTTTCCTGTATCTGTGTTTGTTGCACCATACGGGACTGTATCGTTCGTTCGTTTTGTTTGTAGTCAGTACTGGTTCGGTCGTTCTTCGTTACGTGTAAGTTCGTAGTCCAGGTCTGTCTACTTCGTTTGTTGTTTTGTATTGTTGTTCAAGAGTTTTTCCGTCTTCGTTCTGTTCCTTGTAATAAATAATATGTATAACTCCAACGCTGCATTTTGGTCGAATCCTTGCTACTCCTCTTCGGATGAAGAGAAGGAGGAAGCCCGTTACAGAACCACCCACCAAACCCGGATCAAGCAGCGGGACCACGAACAGTGGTCCACGAAACAAGGATTGCAGGATTTCTGGAGTTGGGAGGAAATCATAGAAGGAAAAGGACCATGGGCTAAGGTGGGAGTGAATCGCCGCTCTGGGGAGGAGAAGGAGGCAGCCACAGCCCAGGAGCGGTGATATGAAGGTACGCGGCTAGCACGGAAGCCCGGGAAGAAACCCCAAAAATGTATTGGGGGGGGGCTAAGAGGTAGTGGGCCGAGGGCAGGTAGGAGACCTGCGCCCACTTCCCAGGCTAACCGTGGAGAGCGGGAGTACGGGCAGACACCGTGTTACGCAGTAGAGCGCACGGTGTCTCCTGTACGTGTTCATAGCCCGGTGCGGGTTATTCCACCTCCCCGCACTGGTAGGGCTAGATTGGGCATTGAGCCAAGTGCCATGAAGCCGGCTCTTCATATATGGCCTCCAGTACGTCTCCTTGGGCCGGCTTACATGGCACCAGCCTTACGCATGGTGTCCCCGGTTCGCCTTCATAGCCCGGTGCGGGTTATTCCACCTCCCCGCACTGGGCGGGCGACGGGGAGCATTCAACCAGGTAAGGTTGGGCAGGCTCGGTGCTCAAGGGAGCCAGTACGCCTGCACGGTCCGGTATTTCCGGCGCTACCCCCCCGCCCCAGCCCAGTGCCTCCAGTTCCGGCACCACGCACTAAGCCACCTGTGCGTCTCCAGAGCCCTGTACACACTGTCCTTTCTCCCCGTACTCGTCCTGATGTGCGTGCCCTCAGCCCGGTGCCACCAGTGCCGGTACCACGCACCAGGTCCATAGTGCGTTTTGAGAGTCCAGTGTGCCCTGTCCCTGTTCCCCGCACTAGCCTGAAGGTGCGTGTCTTTAGCCCGGTGCCTCCAGTTCCGGCACCACGCACCAGGCCTACAGTGCGCCTCATCCGGCTATCTGAGCCATCCGTCTGCCCAGTGCCATCTGAGCCATCCGTCTCCCCAGCGCCATCTGAGCCATCCGTCTCCCCAGCGCCATCTGAGCCATCCGTCTCCCCAGCGCCATCTGAGCCATCCGTCTCCCCAGCGCCATCTGAGCCATCCGTCTCCCCAGCGCCATCTGAGCCATCCGTCTCCCCAGCGCCATCTGAGCCATCCGGCTGCCCAGTGCCGTTAGAGCCGCCCGTCTGTCCCGAGCCGTCAGAGCCGTTAGTCAGTCAGGAGCCGCTAGAGCCATTCGTCAGTCAGGATCTGCCAGAGCCGCCAACCAGACAGGATCTGCCAGAGCCGCCAACCAGACAGGATCTGCCAGAGCCGCCAACCAGACAGGATCTGCCAGAGCCGCCAACCAGACAGGATCTGCCAGAGCCGTCAGCCAGCCAGGATCTGCCAGAGCCGTCAGCCAGCCATGACCAGCCAGAGCCGTCAGCCAGCCATGACCAGCCAGAGCCGTCAGCCAGCCATGACCAGCCAGAGCCGTCAGCAAGCCATGACCAGCCAGAGCCGTCAGCCAGCCATGACCAGCCAGAGCCGTCAGCCAGCCATGACCAGCCAGAGCCGTCAGCCAGCCATGACCAGCCAGAGCCGTCAGCCAGCCATGACCAGCCAGAGCCGTCAGCCAGCCATGACCAGCCAGAGCCGTCAGCCAGCCAGGATCCGCCAGAGCCGTCAGCCAGCCAGGATCCGCCAGAGCCAGCCAGCCAGGATCCGCCAGAGCCAGCCAGCCAGGATCCGCCAGAGCCAGCCAACCAGGATCCGCCAGAGCCAGCCATCCAGAACTGCCCCTCAGTCCAGAGCTGTCTCTCTGTCCGGAGCTGCCCTTCAGTCCGGAGTTGCCCCTCTATCCTGAGCTACCTCTCTATCCTGACCTACCTCTCTATCCTGACCTACCTCTCTGTCCTGAGCTACCTTATCCCGGTGCTGCCCCTTATCTCGACGGTACCCTTTAAATTAAGTGGGTGGAATAGGAGGGTGGTCATTCAGAGGGGAATACGGAAGCTGGGATTGACTATGGTGGGGTGGGGACCTCGCCCAGAGCCTGAGCCACCACCGTGGTCAGATGCCCACCCAGACCCTCCCCTAGACTTTTGGTGGTGCGTCCGGAGTACGCACCTTGAGGGGGGGGGGTTATGTCACGTTCCTGACCTGTTTTCTGTTATTTTGTATGTGTTAGTCGGTCAGGGCGTGAGTTTGGGTGGGCAGTCTATGTTATGTGTTTCGTGTTGGTTAATGGGTGACCTGATATGGTTCTCAATTAGAGGCAGGTGGTTTTCATTTCCTCTGATTGAGAGCCATATTAAGGTAGGTGTTTTCACATTGTTTGTTGTGGGTGGTTGTTTCCTGTATCTGTGTTTGTTGCACCATACGGGACTGTATCGTTCGTTCGTTTTGTTTGTAGTCAGTACTGGTTCGGTCGTTCTTCGTTACGTGTAAGTTCGTAGTCCAGGTCTGTCTACTTCGTTTGTTGTTTTGTATTGTTGTTCAAGAGTTTTTCCGTCTTCGTTCTGTTCCTTGTAATAAATAATATGTATAACTCCAACGCTGCATTTTGGTCGAATCCTTGCTACTCCTCTTCGGATGAAGAGAAGGAGGAAGCCCGTTACAGAACCACCCACCAAACCCGGATCAAGCAGCGGGACCACGAACAGTGGTCCACGAAACAAGGATTGCAGGATTTCTGGAGTTGGGAGGAAATCATAGAAGGAAAAGGACCATGGGCTAAGGTGGGAGTGAATCGCCGCTCTGGGGAGGAGAAGGAGGCAGCCACAGCCCAGGAGCGGTGATATGAAGGTACGCGGCTAGCACGGAAGCCCGGGAAGAAACCCCAAAAATGTATTGGGGGGGGGCTAAGAGGTAGTGGGCCGAGGGCAGGTAGGAGACCTGCGCCCACTTCCCAGGCTAACCGTGGAGAGCGGGAGTACGGGCAGACACCGTGTTACGCAGTAGAGCGCACGGTGTCTCCTGTACGTGTTCATAGCCCGGTGCGGGTTATTCCACCTCCCCGCACTGGTAGGGCTAGATTGGGCATTGAGCCAAGTGCCATGAAGCCGGCTCTTCATATATGGCCTCCAGTACGTCTCCTTGGGCCGGCTTACATGGCACCAGCCTTACGCATGGTGTCCCCGGTTCGCCTTCATAGCCCGGTGCGGGTTATTCCACCTCCCCGCACTGGGCGGGCGACGGGGAGCATTCAACCAGGTAAGGTTGGGCAGGCTCGGTGCTCAAGGGAGCCAGTACGCCTGCACGGTCCGGTATTTCCGGCGCTACCCCCCCGCCCCAGCCCAGTGCCTCCAGTTCCGGCACCACGCACTAAGCCACCTGTGCATCTCCAGAGCCCTGTACACACTGTCCTTTCTCCCCGTACTCGTCCTGATGTGCGTGCCCTCAGCCCGGTGCCACCAGTGCCGGTACCACGCACCAGGTCCATAGTGCGTTTTGAGAGTCCAGTGTGCCCTGTCCCTGTTCCCCGCACTAGCCTGAAGGTGCGTGTCTTTAGCCCGGTGCCTCCAGTTCCGGCACCACGCACCAGGCCTACAGTGCGCCTCATCCGGCTATCTGAGCCATCCGTCTGCCCAGTGCCATCTGAGCCATCCGTCTCCCCAGCGCCATCTGAGCCATCCGTCTCCCCAGCGCCATCTGAGCCATCCGTCTCCCCAGCGCCATCTGAGCCATCCGTCTCCCCAGCGCCATCTGAGCCATCCGTCTCCCCAGCGCCATCTGAGCCATCCGGCTGCCCAGTGCCGTTAGAGCCGCCCGTCTGTCCCGAGCCGTCAGAGCCGTTAGTCAGTCAGGAGCCGCTAGAGCCATTCGTCAGTCAGGATCTGCCAGAGCCGCCAACCAGACAGGATCTGCCAGAGCCGCCAACCAGACAGGATCTGCCAGAGCCGCCAACCAGACAGGATCTGCCAGAGCCGCCAACCAGACAGGATCTGCCAGAGCCGTCAGCCAGCCAGGATCTGCCAGAGCCGTCAGCCAGCCATGACCAGCCAGAGCCGTCAGCCAGCCATGACCAGCCAGAGCCGTCAGCCAGCCATGACCAGCCAGAGCCGTCAGCAAGCCATGACCAGCCAGAGCCGTCAGCCAGCCATGACCAGCCAGAGCCGTCAGCCAGCCATGACCAGCCAGAGCCATCAGCCAGCCATGACCAGCCAGAGCCGTCAGCCAGCCATGACCAGCCAGAGCCGTCAGCCAGCCATGACCAGCCAGAGCCGTCAGCCAGCCAGGATCCGCCAGAGCCGTCAGCCAGCCAGGATCCGCCAGAGCCAGCCAGCCAGGATCCGCCAGAGCCAGCCAACCAGGATCCGCCAGAGCCAGCCATCCAGAACTGCCCCTCAGTCCAGAGCTGTCTCTCTGTCCGGAGCTGCCCTTCAGTCCGGAGTTGCCCCTCTATCCTGAGCTACCTCTCTATCCTGACCTACCTCTCTATCCTGACCTACCTCTCTGTCCTGAGCTACCTTATCCCGGTGCTGCCCCTTATCTCGACGGTACCCTTTAAATTAAGTGGGTGGAATAGGAGGGTAGTCATTCAGAGGGGAATACGGAAGCTGGGATTGACTATGGTGGGGTGGGGACCTCGCCCAGAGCCTGAGCCACCACCGTGGTCAGATGCCCACCCAGACCCTCCCCTAGACTTTTGGTGGTGCGTCCGGAGTACGCACCTTGAGGGGGGGGGGTTATGTCACGTTCCTGACCTGTTTTCTGTTATTTTGTATGTGTTAGTCGGTCAGGGCGTGAGTTTGGGTGGGCAGTCTATGTTATGTGTTTCGTGTTGGTTAATGGGTGACCTGATATGGTTCTCAATTAGAGGCAGGTGGTTTTCATTTCCTCTGATTGAGAGCCATATTAAGGTAGGTGTTTTCACATTGTTTGTTGTGGGTGGTTGTTTCCTGTATCTGTGTTTGTTGCACCATACGGGACTGTATCGTTCGTTCGTTTTGTTTGTAGTCAGTACTGGTTCGGTCGTTCTTCGTTACGTGTAAGTTCGTAGTCCAGGTCTGTCTACTTCGTTTGTTGTTTTGTATTGTTGTTCAAGAGTTTTTCCGTCTTCGTTCTGTTCCTTGTAATAAATAATATGTATAACTCCAACGCTGCATTTTGGTCGAATCCTTGCTACTCCTCTTCGGATGAAGAGAAGGAGGAAGCCCGTTACAATATCAAACCCTCTGGCCATTCATTAAGCATGACTAGGATAGGCTAACACACTGTGGAGGTCAATAGCTAACATACTGATGGATCAATGAGCTGAGCCTAACACTAGAAGCTAATCAATGAGACTGATATGACGGTTCTTCAATAGGAATAACAGGCTATGATATCTTCCCATAAATACATGCGCGTATGTGTGGAGTTATGAGAGGAAATAGATTTTGAAATGGATAAGATAATCATTTCACTACTGACAGATGCTTGGTGAATTTGACATGCTTTGAGATAAATATAGCGATCGGACCCCCTGCTGTGAAGGGAGCGGATTAACATTTCCCATGCTCTCTGTGTGTCAGCATCCTTCATAGACTCACAGCTTCAGTATTTACTGTGTTCAGTGGTAGGGAGAATAAAGAGAGAGAGAGTGGGGAAGAAAGAGAGGAAGCCTGGCAAAAACTGTAGAGTTCAATTGACTACGCCATAAATATTATGCAGTATCACCAGCCTGTGCACTCAGACATCTTATTCTGAACAACAGAAGCATCTATAAAACCAGGAGAGGTGCTGGTGAGGACAGACAGAGACAGTTAGAGGTGCTGGTGAGGACAGAGAGACAGTTAGAGGTGCTGGCGAGGACAGACTGTGAGACATTTAGAGGTGCTGGTGAGGACAGACAGAGACAGTTAGAGGTGCTGGTGAGGACAGAGAGACAGTTAGAGGTGCTGGCGAGGACAGAGAGAGTTAAAGGTGCTGGTAAGGACTGAGAGACAGTTAGAGGTGCTGGTGAGGACAGAGAGACAGTTAGAGGTGCTGGTGAGGACAGAGAGACAGTTAAAGGTGCTGGTGGGGACAGAGAGACAGTTAAAGGTGCTGGTAAGGACTGAGAGACAGTTAGAGGTGCTGGTGAGGACAGAGAGACAGTTAGAGGTGCTGGTGAGGACAGAGAGACAGTTAAAGGTGCTGGTAAGGACTGAGAGACAGTTAGAGGTGCTGGTGAGGACAGACAGAGACATTTAAAGGTGCTGGTGAGGACAGCCTGAGAGACAGTTAAAGGTGCTGGTGAGGACAGAGAGACAGTTAGAGGTGCTGGTGAGGACAGACAGAGACAGTTAGAGGTGCTGGTCAGGACAGACTGAGAGAGAAAGACAGGCGAGGGCTTCTGAAAAGGAGTCTGAATAACCCAGACCTAAAATGGCTGAATAAATTGAGAGGAAATATCTGGGTTGTCTGTCTTTCTCACTTCAAATAGCCTTAAGGCTGTATCATAGCCTACTTCTGGAGCGCAGTGGACACTTTCGGGCCAAGCTGTCTTCAAATCTCCACTTACCTATTCAGAGCAAACATGCTCTTCCGGCCCATGTAAATATTATAAACGCTCGCTGTTAGAGGGATATCTTCTTTGGGACTGGGGGGCAGTATTGAGTAGCTTGGATAAAAAGGTGCCCAGAGTAAACTGCCTGCTACTCAGTCCTAAAAGCTAGAATATGCATATCATTTGGATATTTGGATAGAAAACACTCTGAAGTTTCTAAAACTGTTTGAATGATGTCTGTGAGTATAACAGAACTCATATGGCAGGGAAAAACCTGAGAAAAATTCCAACCAGGAAGTGGGAAATCTGAGGTTTGTAGTTTTTGTCATTGCCTATCGAATATACAGTGTCTATGGGGTCATATTGCACTTCCTAAGGCTTCCACTAGATGTCAACAGTCTTTAGAACCTTGTTTGATGCTTCTACTGTGAAGGATGAGGGAATATGAGCTGATTGAGTCAGGGGTCTGGCAGAGTCCCACGAGCTCAGTCCCGCGCGCTCCCGTGAGAGTTAGCTGCGTTCCATTGCATTTCTACAGACAAAGGAATTCTCCGGTTGAAACATTATTGAAGATTTTTGATAAAACATCCTAAAGATTGATTCTATACGTCGTCTGACATGTTTCTACGAACTGTAATATGACTTTTCGTCTGAACTTTCGCCTGGACTTGCCCGCGCCTCCTGAGTTTGGATTTGTGTACTGAACGTGCGAACAAAAATGAGTTATTTGGACATAAATTATGGACTTTATCGAACATAACAAACATTTATTGTGGAACTGGGATTCCTGGGAGTGCATTCTGATAAAGATCATCAAAGGTAAGTGAATATTTATAATGGTATTTCTGACTTCTGTTGACTCCACAACATGGCGGGTATCTGTATGGCTTGTTTTGGTCTCTGAGCGCCGTACTCAGATTATTGCATGGTGTGCCTTTTCCGAAAAGTTTTTTTGAAATCTGTCACAGCGGTTTGCATTAAGGAGAAGTTTATCTATAATTCCATGCATAACAATTGTATCTTTTAGCAATGTTTATTATGAGTAATTCTGTAAATTGATGTGGCTCTCTGCAAAATCACCGGATGTTTTGGATGCAAAACATTACTGAACATAACGTGCCAATGTAAACTAAGATTTTTGGATATAAATATGAACTTTATCGAACAAAACATACATGTATTGTGTAACATGAAGTCCTATGAGTGTCATCTGATGAAGATCATCAAAGGTTAGTGATTAATTTAATCTCTAATACTGCTTTTTGTGACTCCTCTCTTTGCCTGGAAAAATGGCTGTGTTTTTCTGTGACTAGGTGCTGACCTAACATAATCGTTTGGTGTGCTTTCGTCGTAAAGCCTTTTTGAAATCGGACACTGTGGCTGGATTTACAACAAGTTTATCTTTAAAATGGTGTAAAATACTTGTATGTTTGCGGACATTTAATCATGGGATTTCTGTTGTTTTAAATTTGGCGCACTGCAATTTCACTGGCTGTTGTTGAGGTGGGACGCTAGCGTCCCGAATATCCCAGAGAGCATATTTGAGACATTTCTTGATTATTATGTAACTGGTCAGAAAACAATGTATTCTATACCCTCCTTGCATGGCATCCTTGCTCTGCGTTCCCTCCACGCAATCTTAATTATTAGTTAAAGAGACATTGTCACGATCGTCTGTTGAATTAGGTGTGGACCAAAGCGCAGCTTGGTAAGTGTTCATGTTATTTTTATTTAAACAGAACACTAAACAAAATAACAAAAGAGAATGAACGAAAACGAAACAGTCCTGTCAGGTGCAGCAACACAAAACAACTACCCACAAAACACAGGAGGGAAAAGGATACCTAAGTATGGTTCTCAATCAGAGACAACGATAGACAGCTGCCTCTGATTGAGAACCACACCCGGCCAAACACACAGAAATAGAAAACATAGAACACAAAACCTAGAATGCCCACCCCAACTCAAAATAGAGACATAAAAAGGATCTCAAAGGTCAGGGCGTGACAGACATGTCTTCATTATTAGTTAAAGAGACATGTCTTCATTATTAGTTAAAGAGACCTGTCTTCAATATTAGTTAAAGAGACATGTCTTCATTATTAGTTAAAGAGACATGTCTTCATTATTAGTTAAAGAGACCTGTCTTCAATATTAGTTAAAGAGACATGTCTTCATTATTAGTTAAGAAGACATGTCTTCATTATTAGTTAAAGAGACATGTCTTCATTATTAGTTAAAGAGACATGTCTTCATTATTAGTTAAATAGACATGTCTTCATTATTAGTTAAAGAGACATGTCTTCATTATTAGTTAAAGAGACATGTCTTCATTATTAGTTAACTTCTTCTGGCTGCAAGCCCGACGTCGGTACACTTATGACAACAGCCAGCTCAAGTGCAGGGCGCGAAATTCAAAATATATATTTTTTAAATATTTAACTTTCACACATTAACAAGTCCAATACAGCAAATGAAAGGTACACATCTTGTGAATCCAGCCAACATGTCCGATTATTAAAATGTTTTACAGCGAAAACAGCACGTATATTTATGTTAGCTCACCACCAAATACAAAAAAGGACAGACATTTTTCACAGCACAGGTAGCATGCACAAAGCCAACCTAACTAACCAAGAACCAACCAAACGAACCAACAAACAACTTCATCAGATGACAGTCTTATAACATGTTATTCAATAAATCTATGTTTTGTTCGAAAAATGTGCATATTTCAGGTATAAATCATAGTTTACATTGCAGCTACAATCAGAAATTGCACCGAAAGCACACAGAATAATTACAGACACCAACGTCAAATACCTAAATACTCATCATAAAACATTTCTGAAAAATACATAGTGTACAGCAAATGAAAGACAGGCATCTTGTGATTCCAGACAATATTTCCGATTTCTTAAGTGTTTTACAGCGAAAACACAATATAGCGTTATATTAGCTTACCACAATAGCCAGAAACACAAGCCATTCCCCAGCAGTAAAAGTTAGCGATCGTAACAAACCAGCAAAAGATATATAATTTTTGACTAACCTTGATATGCTTCATCAGATGACAGTCCTATAACATCAGGTTATACATACACTTATGTTTTGTTCGAAAATGTGCATATTTAGAGCTGAAATCAGTGGTTATACATTGTGCTAACTTGCATATTTTTCCCACAACGTCCGGATATTTTTCTGACACTTTTTCTGACACACATATTCTGACCAAATAGCTATTCATAAACATAACTAAAAAATACATGTTGTATAGGAAATTATAGATACACTAGTTCTTAATGCAATCGCAGTGTTAGAATTCTAAAAATAACTTCATTACGACTTAAGGCTTACGTTATGGCGAGCGAGTGCCCAAAACCTGGGCGCAAAACTAATAGTACACAGTTCGACAGATATATGAAATAGCATCATAAAATGGGTCCTACTTTTGCTGATCTTCCATCAGAATGTTGTACAAGAGGTCCTTTGTCAAGAACAATCGTTGTTTGGATTTAGAACATCCTTTTTCCCTCTTGAATTAGCAAGCGCACTAGCCAAGTGGCGCGAAGCTCTCCTTCCTGAACAAAGGCACACAACGCAACACGCCTAACGTCCCGAATAACTTTCAATAATCTAATAAAACTATATTGAAAAAACATACTTTACGATGATATTGTCACATGTATCAAATAAAATCAAAGCCGGAGATAGTAGTCGCCTATAACGACAGCATTTCAGAAGGCAATTCCAGGTCCATCCTCGCGCTTACCAGAAAACAGGAAATGGGTGACACGTCATTCCAAGAGGATTTATTCCATCTCAGACCAAGATAAACACTCCATTTCTTCTCTCACTGCCTCTTGACATCTAGGGGAAGGTGTATGACGTGCATGTATACTAATACGTATCATGCCCATTTATAGGCAGGACCTAGAACAGAGAATAGTTTTCAGACTTTCCACTTCCTGGTCAGGAAGTTTGTGCCAAATGAGTTCTGTTTTACTCACAGATATAATTCAAACGGTTTTAGAAACTAGAGAGTGTTTTCTATCCAATAGTAATAATAATATGCATATTGTAAGAGCAAGAATTGAGTACGAGGCCGTTTGAAATGGGCACCTTTTATCAGAGCTACTCAATACTGCCCCTGCAGCCAGAAGAAGTTTTAAAGAGACATGTCTTCATTATTAGTTAAAGAGACATGTCTTCATTATTAGTTAAAGAGACATGTCTTCATTATTAGTTAAAGAGACATGTCTTCATTATTAGTTAAAGAGACATGTCTTGAGGTATCTGTTATGTAACTGTATGATCAGAAACATTGAGAAAATGTCTTTCTCGTTTCCTTCATCTCTCCATGTTCATTATTCTTCCGTAACTCCTTCATGTCCTCGTTCATTAGAAGAATGTTTCCAATTCCCATGGCTTTATTTATCAACCACGTAACTGGTTCAAGAGTAATAAGGCACTAGTCATTTTTTTAAAACAATTTACTTTTCCATAATATGAAACATCTAAACGATAAGTGCATATCAAAGCCCAGACAGATAGCTGGTCCTCGCCGATTTCCTCTCACAATTACCATGCAGGATGGCCTGCAGAGAAAAAGCCAGTATGGAATCTAGAATATTGGAATGCAGGGGATGTGGGCATATTTCTGAATATGCAATTACCACTGATCATACACCTCCAAAATGATCCTGCTTCTCCCCCACACTGGTGGGGGACCTACGCAGGGAGTGATGTATCATGGAGTCATGTTAGCTGCACACTCAATGACTTTATTTGGTGACCAAAGAATTAGTCACCATTATCAGGCTTTTATGTTGTATAATGTTTACGTTTAGGATTCTGATTGGAAATGTGTTTGTGTAACTGATTCTAAAGGGTGGACTATGCCTGTTGTGTTGCATAATGTTTATGTTTAGGATTCTGATTGGAAATGTGTTTGTGTAACTGATTCTAAAGGGTGGACTATGCCTGTTGTGTTGCATAATGTTTATGTTTAGGATTCTGATTGGAAATGTGTTTGTGTAACTGATTCTAAAGGGTGGACTATGCCTGTTGTGTTGCATAATGTTTATGTTTAGGAATCTGATTGGAAATGTGTTTGTGTAACTGATTCTAAAGGGTGGACTATGCCTGTTGTGTTGCATAATGTTTACGTTTATGATTCTGATTGGAAATGTGTTTGTGTAACTGATTCTAAAGGGTGGACTATGCCTGTTGTGTTGCATAATGTTTACGTTTATGATTCTGATTGGAAATGTGTTTGTGTAACTGATTCTAAAGGGTGGACTATGCCTGTTGTGTTGCATAATGTTTACGTTTATGATTCTGATTGGAAATGTGTTTGTGTAACTGATTCTAAAGGGTGGACTATGCCTGTTGTGTTGCATAATGTTAGCAGTGTTGTAGTGAGTGATGACATCAGAGTTTGCTTTTTTGTAACCCTAACCCTTTGTTGTTTGTTGGTGTGTGTGAGAGAATCCCCATACTGTAACGATGAGAGATTCTCCATCCTAGAGGGGAAGATCAACAATTTTCAGGCCCAGGGACATGTACTAGTCTGTGGCGACCTAAATGCCAGAACTGGACAAGAACCTGACACTCTCAGGACACAGGGGGACAATGTCATGACTTCCACCGATCCATTTTTCTTTTTCGGTTGTGTCTGTCTGTTTTTTACACCTGTGTTCTATTGAGTTCATTTCTGTGGGTTTATTAACCTCTTTCCCTGCTGTAATTTTGTGCGGGATTATTTCTGTGTTTGCTTGGTGCGTGTGCTAGATTGCGCCACAGGCTATTCTCACGGTCGTTTGTGACTTAGAATGTTTTTTCCTCCTCTTGTCACTTTGAATTCCTGTTTTGGTGGGCGCCTTCGTTGGGTTTGTTTCCTGACCAGTTTTGTTGTGTTTTGGACTTCCAAATAAATATTTTACTATTTGGACCTCAGTGCTCTCCTGCTCCTGACTCCTGCACCTACCTCTTCCTAGTGAGGCACCTTACAGACAAACACAAATGTGGAGACAAATTTGACCCCAATAACTACCGTGGGATATGCGACAAAAGCAACCTTGGGAAAATCCTCTGCATTATCATTAACAGCAGACTACATTTCCTCAGTGAAAACAATGTTCTGAGCAAATCTCAAATTGACTTTTTCCCAAATGACTGTACACAAGGTAGTGTAGTGTAAGGTAAGGTTACGGTAAGGTAGGGTAAGGTAAGGTAGGGTAGGCTAAGGTAGTGTAGGGTAAGGTAGGGTAAGGTAAGGTAAGGTAGGGTAAGGTAAGGTAGGGTAAGGTAAGGTAGGGTAGGGTAAGGTAGGGTAAGGTAAGGTAGGGTAGGCTAAGGTAGTGTAAGGTAAGGTAAGGTAGAATAACCCAGCACACAAAAAACTTTACATGCCTCGGCCTAAACATCAGCTCCACATGTAATTTCCAGAAAGCTGTGAATGATTTGAGAGTCAAGGCAAGAAGGGCCTTCTACGCCATAAAAAGAAACATAAAATTCAACATAACAATTAAAATCTAGCTAAAAATACTCAGTTATAGGTCTGGGGTCTGCTCACCAACCAATAATTCACAAAATGTGACAAACACCAAATTGAGACTCTGAAAAAATATCCTCTGTGTACAACGTAAAACATCAAATAATACATGCAGAGCAGAATTAGGCCGATACCCACTAATTATAAAAATCCAGAAAAGAGACGTTAAATTCTACAACCACCTAAAAGGAAGCGATTCCCAAACCTTCCATAACAAAGCCATCACTTACAGAGAAATGAACCTGTAGAAGAGTCCCCGAAGCAAGCTGGTCCTGGGGCTCATTCCACAAACACAAACACAGCCCACAGAGCCCCAGGACAGTCACACAATTAGACCCAACCAAATCATGAGAAAAAAAAGATATTTACTTGACACATTGGAAAGAATTAATAAAAAAATAGAACAAACTAGAATGCTATTTAGCCCTAAACAGAGAGTACACAGTGGCAGCATACCTGACCACTGTGACTGATCCAAACTTAAGGAAAGCTTTGACTATGTACAGACTCAGTGAGCATAGCCTTGCTATTGGGAGCCCCCGTAGACAGACATGGCTCTCAAGAGAAGACAGGCTACAGTATATGAGCACACTGCCCACAAAATGAGGTGGAAACTGACATCCTAACATCCTGCCAAATGTATGACCATATTAGAGACACATATTTCCCTCAGATTACACAGACCCACAAAGAATTTGAAAACAAATCAAATTTTGATAAACTCCCATATCTACTGGGTGAAATACCACAGTCCTGTCTCTCCACTTGGATTCTCTGTCTCAAACCCTATTACGGGGGCTGAGTCACTGGCTTACTGGTGCTCTTCCATGCCGTCCCAAGGAGGGGTGCATCTCTTGAGTGGGTTGAGTCACTGATATGGTCTTCCTGTCCGGGTTGGCGCCCGCCATGGGTTTGTGTCGTGGGGGAGATCTTTGTGGGCTATTCTCGGCCTTGTCTCAGGGTAGTAAATTGGTGGTTGAAGATATCCCTCTAGTGGTGTGGGGGCTGTGCTTTGGCAGAGTGGGTGGGCTTATATCCTGCCTGTTTGGACCTGTCCGGGGGTATCGGCGGATGGGGCCACAGTGTCTCTCGACCCCTCCTGTCTGAGCCTTCAGTATTTATGCTGCAATAGTTCCCGACCCCTCCTGTCTCAGCCTCCAGTATTTATGCTGCAATAGTTTATGTGTCGGGGGGCTAGGGTCAGTCTGTTATATCTGGGGTATTTCCCCTGACTTATCCCGGTGTTCTGTGTGAATTTAAAGTATGCTCCCTCTAATTCTCTCTCTCTCTCTTTTCCTCTCTTTCTCTTATTCTTTCTCCTTCTCTCTCTCTTTCTCTCTCTCTTTCTCTCGGAGGACCTAAGCCCTAGGACCATGCCTCAGGACTACCTGGCCTGATGACTCCTTGCTGTGCCCAGTCCACCTAGTCATGCTGCTGCTCCAGTTTCAACTGTTCTGCCTGCGGCTATGGAACCCTGACCTGTTCACCGGACGTGCTACCTTGTCCCGGACCTGCTGTTTGAGACTCTTTCTCTCTACCACACCTGCTTTCTATAACTCTGAATGATCGGCTATGAAAAGCCAACTGACATTTACACCTGAGGTGCTAACTTGTTGCACCCTCTACAACCACTGGGATTATTATTATCTGACCCTGCTGGTCATCTATGAACGTTTGAACATCTTGGCCATGTACTGTTATAATCTCCACCCGGCACAGCCAGATGAGGGCTGGCCACCCCTCAGAGCCTGGTTCCTCTCTAGATTTCTTCCTAGGTTCCTGCCTTTCTAGGGAGTTTTTCCAAGCCACCGTGCTTCTACATCTGCACTTCTTGCTGTTTGGGGTTTTAGGCTGGGTTTCTGTACAGCACTTTGTGACATCGGCTGATGTAAGAAGGGCTTGATAAATACATTTGATTCAATTTGATTGAGTGTGCAATCACACTAGCAAGATTTGTGACCTGTTGCCTCAAGAAAAGGGCAACCAGTGAAGAACAAATACCATTGTAAATACAACCCATATTTATGTTTATTTATTTTCTCTTTTGTATTTCAACTATTTGCACACGTTACAACACTGTAAATAGACATAATATGACATTTGAAATGTCTTTATTCCTTTGCAACTTTCGTGAGTGTAATGTTAATTTGAGTGTTAATTTTGTATTATTTATTTCACTTTTGTTCATTATCTATTTTACTTGCTTTGACAATGTAATCATATGTCGCCCATGCCAATAAAGCCATTTGAATTGAATTGAGATACCTACCCTACCCTACCCTATACCCGACCCTCTACCCTACCTCACACTACAATACCTTACCTTTACTCTACCCTAAACCCTAGCCTTTACCCTACCTTACACCACAATACCTTACCTCTACCATACCTTACCCTATACCCTATCCTCTACCCTACCCTACCTTACACTACAATACCTTTCCTCTACCCAACACTATACCCTACACTATACCCTACCTTACACTATAATACCCTACTTCCTACCTAAAATACCCCCTTCCATATACCCTTCTTTACACTATAATACCTTCCCTATACCCCACCACACCCTACCCTACAGCCTTACCTCCACCCTACCCTCTACCCTACCTTACTTCTACCCTACCTTACCTCTACCCTACCTTACATCAACCCTGCCTTAACCTACCCTACCCTACCTTACCTTACCTTACCCTACCTTACCCTACCTTACCCTACCTTACCTTACCCAACCCTACCTTACCCTACACTACCCTACCCTACACTACCTTACCCTACACTACCTTAGTCTACCCTATCCTACCCTACCCAACCCTACCTTACTTTACCCTACCTAACCCTACCCTACCCTACCTTTCCTACCTTACCCTACACGAACTTAGCCTACCTTACCTTACCCTACCCTACCTTACCCTACACTACCTTAGCCTACCCTACACTACCTTACCCAACCCAACCCTACCCTATCTTACCTACCTTACCCTACACTAACTTAGCCTACCTTACCTTACCCTATCTTACCCTACACTACCTTAGCCTACCCTACACTACCTTACCCAACCCAACCCTACCCTACCTTACCTTACACTACCTTACCCTTACCCTACACTGGCTTAGTCTACCCAATCCTACCCTACCCTACCTTATGTTACACTACCTAACCCTACACTACCTACGCCTACCCTACCTTACCTTACCCAACCTTAGCCTACACTACCTTTGCCTACCCTACCCTACCTTACCTTAGCATACCCAAACTCACCCTACCCTACCTGTACACTACCTTACCACACCCTACCTGATCCTACCCTACACCACCCTACCCTACCCTGCCTTACCCCAGACTACCTTAGCCTACCCTAGCATACCCTACCTACCTTACCCTACTTAAGCCTATCCTACCTTACCTTACCTTATCCAACCCTACCTTACCCTACCTTAGCCTATCCTACACCACCCTACACCTCTCTCTCTCTATCTCTCTCTGTCAAAAAGTTTCTCTCTCTGTCAAAAAAAAAGAAGAAAGAGAAGATCAAACAGAAAAGTAAAGCTCTCTCTCTCTCTCTCTCTCTCTCTCTCTCTCTCTCTCTCTCTCTCTCTCTCTCTCTCTCTCTCTATCTATCTATCTATCTATCTATCTATCTATCTATCTATCTATCTATCTATCTATCTAATGTCTGAACAGTCTTGATTTTAGCCAGTAACTGGATGGAGAGCAGAGGGCACCATGTTAAAAAACGGGGACTTTTATTTAGGAGGATGCATTGGCTTCCCTAAAGACACAAACAATATTCCTGTATATGGTCTCGCTATTTAATTACTTATTACTTTTATTTCTTATTCTTATTCGTATGTTTTCTTAAACTGCGTTGTTGGTTTTGGGCTCGTAAGTAAACATTTCACTGTAAGGGCTATATCTATCCCTCCTGTTTCAGCCTCTCTCTCTCTCTGTCCCCCTTTTTCCCTCTACCAAAGCTGCTGTGCATTCATAGCTTCCACTTCTTTGGCTGCTGCAGAGGCTCAAGTATCAGTCAGTCTATGTGAGGGGCTGTTGGATGAGTTTATCTGTCAGGGATGAGTTTAGACATCATCGGTCCACTGGAGCCCCTGAAGGGAGATAAGCTCACAGGGCCAGTGTTCTGTCCTTCTGTATGACACACCAGGCCAGCAATCACTCTGTGTACCGCTTCACTGGGGAAGGACAGAGGAGATGTCCGGCATACACAAGAACCAGTGAGGTGGGACCGAGCAGCATGCCGCTTGCAAAAAGGTGAGGTTCAGCAGACAACACAACAAAGGTGAGGTCCAGCAGACAACACAACAAATGTGAGGTTCAGCAGACAACACAACAAATATGAGGTCCAGCAGACAACACAACAAATGTGAGGTTCAGCAGACAACACAACAAATGTGAGGTTCAGCAGACAACGCAACAAAGGTGAGGTTCAGCAGACAACACAACAAAGGTGAGGTTCAGCAGACAACACAACAAAGGTGAGGTTCAGCAGACAACACAACAAAGGTGAGGTTCAGCAGACAACACAACAAAGGTGAGGTTCAGCAGACAACACAACAAAGGTGAGGTCCAGCAGACAACACAACAAAGGTGAGGTTCAGCAGACAACACAACACATGTGAGGTTCAGCAGACAACGCAACAAAGGTGAGGTTCAGCAGAAAACACAACAAAGGTGAGGTTCAGCAGACAACGCAACAAAGGTGAGGTTCAGCAGACAACACAACACATGTGAGGTTCAGCAGACAACACAACAAAGGTGAGGTTCAGCAGACAACACAACAAAGGTGAGGTTCAGCAGACAACACAACAAAGGTGAGGTTCAGCAGACAACAGAACAAAGGTGAGGTTCAGCAGACAACGCAACACAGGTGAGGTTCAGCAGACAACACAACAAAGGTGAGGTTCAGCAGACAACAGAACCCGTCAGACAGGGCACAGGGGGATAGAAGAACTAGAGACCCACAGGGAGAAATTGTATTCCAGAATGTTAACCCACAGGGAGAAATTGTATTCCAGAATGTAGACCCAAAGGGAGAAATTGTATTCCAGAACGTAAACCCACAGGAAGAAATTCTATTCCAGAATGTAGACCCACAGGGAGAAATTGTATTCCAGAACGTAAACCCACAGGGAGAAATTCTATTCCAGAATGTAGACCCACAGGGAGAAATTGTATTCCAGAACGTAAACCCACAGGAATAAATTATATTCCAGAATGTAGACCCACAGGGAGAAATTGTATTCCAGAACGTAAACCCACAGGGAGAAATTATATTCCAGAATGTAGACCCACAGGGAGAAATTCTATTCCAGAAAGTAGACCCACAGGGAGAAATTCAATTCCAGAAAGTAGACCCACATGTGAGAAATTCTATTCCAGAACGTAAACCCACAGGGAGATATTCTATTCCAGAAAGTAGACCCACAGGGAGAAATTCTATTCCAGAATGTAGACCCACAGGGAGAAATTCTATTCCAGAAAGTAGACCCACAGGGAGAAATTCTATTCCAGAAAGTAGACCCACAGGGAGAAATTCTATTCCAGAAAGTAGACCCACAGGGAGAAATTCTATTCCAGAACGTAGACCCACAGGGAGTTACGTCTAGCCCGAGAATAACTAGACACAGAAGAATAAGGCATACTACAGCACCTAAGTACAATGGACGTAGATGTCACAGGGATAGGTTGGGTTGCAATGTGGGAGAAGTCAGTCGAAGACTGGAAATGTGTAGCTCTATGTTGCTGTAAGGAAACATATTCTACATGTTTCTATTTTAAAATCGTGGCCTGGAATTGGAAATAGTATTCTATCGCGCATAGCAGTACGCCATTCCCCAAGTGGCCACCCTGGCACTCCCAGGGTATCTGAAAGAGATTCTCAAGCAGAGACATACGGTAATGTCGCCTAATGAGTCATCCCCGGGTCCTTCTCTGTCGCCATCACTTTAATTACAGTCCAGGCAAAACACCTGTTGGAAAAAGATGGCCAGAACAATTGAAGAATGAAGAAAATACCATGTCTACTTCTTCCAAACGTTAGACTGCTGTCAAAGGATAAAGGCTAACACTATGGGGACTTTAGGTCAAAATGGATATTAGACTACTGTACACAGTGTCAAAGGATAAAGGCTAACACTATGGGGACTTTAGGTCAAAGAGTCATCTGGGTCCGTTCCAAAAATGGATATTAGACTACTGTGCACAGTGTCAAAGGGGAAATACTTTGGAGACTTTAGGTCAAAGAGTCATCTAAGAAATGGGTCCGTTCCAAAAATGGATATTAGACTACTGTACTCAATGAGAGGAACATAAGAATAGAGAGGCAGAGGGATGGAGAGAAGGATGGAGAGAAGGATGGAGAGATGGATGAGGGAGAAATGGAGGGAGGAATGGAGAGGGGGATAGAGGGAGGGATGGAGAGGGGGATAGAGGGAGGGATGGAGAGGGGGATGCAGGGAGAGATGGAGAGAGGGATGGATAGATGGATGAGGGAGAAATGGAGGGAGGAATGGAGAGGGGGATAGAGGGAGGGATGGAGAGGGGGATGCAGGGTTGAGATGGAGAGAGGGATGGAGAGTGGGATGCAGGGAGAGATGGAGAGAGGGATGGAGAGGGGGATAGAGGGAGAGATGGAGAGAGGGATGGAGAGGGGGATAGAGGGAGGGATGGAGAGTGGGATGCAGGGAGAGATGGAGAGAGGGATGGAGAGGGGGATAGAGGGAGGGATCGAGTGAGGGATGGAGAGAAAGTTGGAAAAAATATGGAGAGAGGGAGGGAGGGAGGGAGGGAGGGAGGGAGGGAGGGAGGGAGGGAGGGAGGGAGGGAGGGAGGGAGGGAGGGAGGGAGGGAGGGAGGGAGAAGCTTTGGGTTAGAGATTAATGCAGGGAATGGCTACATTCCCCCAAAATAATTAACAGGTTTTTACAAATCGCATTAACATAGATTTTGGAGCCATCATGCCTACAGGAGAATTGCTGCGTCCATCATTTAATTTGGGGGATTTTATTGGATTTTCGATGCAGCCCTAAGAGCCATCCATAATAATGCTTTGCTTATTTGAGCTGTTTTAGCCATAAATTGGACTTGGTCTTTTACCAAATAGGGCTATCTTATGTATACCACCCCTACCTTATCATAACACAACTGATTGGCTCAAACGCATTAAGAAGGAACGAAATTCCACAAATTAACTTTTAACAAGGCACACCAACTAATTGAAATTCATTCCATGAAGCTGGTTGAGAGAATGCCAAGAGTGTGCAAAACTGTCATCAGGGCAAAGGGTGGCTACTTTGAAGAATCTCAAATATAAAATATATTTTGATATGTTTAACACTTTTTTGGTTACTACATGATTCCATGTGTGTTATTTTATAGTTTTGATGTATTCACTATTATTCTACAATGTAGAAAATAGTAAAAATAAAGAAAAACCCTGGAATGAGTAGGTGTGTCCACATTTTTGACTGGTAATGTATATGAACCAATACATCACACAATAATGTATATTCTAATGTTTTAATTATAACGAAGCCCTTGTGAAGGATCCACATCACCATCATGAGAAATGAAGCTACAAGTCAACGCTCCTGACTCCTTCTCCTCTCTCCTCTTGATTGTCTGACCCACTGGAACATTTTTCATCAATCAAAAAAAGATGATAGGGGATAAATGAACAATGCCTTTCCTCATAGCACATATCCACCAATGGGATCAATCCAAAGGTTCTCTTTGAAGTCATGGTGGAGGACGTAGGGAGGAAGAGTCAGGAGGTTGGGGAGTCATGTCTTTATCGATGTCAGACATCTTAACATCTGTCACTCTTAGCGTATCGCTGACTCATGCTATCATGGCTGCCAGAGGAGGCCTATAGAGTCAGTGACAAGGGGAACTAGTGTATAGGCACTTCCTGAACAGGGAGTCAATAAGCTGCGATCTCTCTCTCTCTCTAAGCACTTCTCAAGACACACACACACACGCTGAGAGACAATATGTGGAGATTAAATCAACACAAACTCCAGCGGCTTAGTAAAAATAAAAATAGAGAGAGAGAGAGGGGGATACTCAGTCAGTCACATTTTCCTCAGACTGCAAGATATAGAGAGACAAAGAGAGAGTAAGAAAGAGAGAGAGAGAGAGAGAGAGAGAGAGAGAGAGAGAGAGAGAGAGAGAGAGAGAGAGAGCGAGAGAGAGAGCGAGAGAGAGAGAGAGAGACATACTCAGTCAGTCACATTTTCACTCAGACTGCAAGATAGAGAGATATAAGGAGAGAGAGAGTGAGAAGGAGAGAGAGAGTGAGAAGGAGAGAGAGAGAAGGAGAGAGAGAGAGAAGGAGAGAGAGAGAGAGAGTGAGAAGGAGAGAGAGAGAAGGAGAGAGAGAGAGAGAGAGAGAGAGAGAGAGCGAGAGAGAGAGAAGGAGAGAGCGAGAGAGAGAGAGAGAGAGAGAGAGAGAGAGAGAGAGCTTTACTTTTCTGTTTGATCTTCTCTTTCTTCTTTTTTTTTGACAGAGAGAGAAACTTGATGCTTTCGCCAGCAGGTGCTTAATCCTCTTTGAATACTTTCTAGATGAGGAAACCACTTATCTCTCTCTCTATCTCTCTCTCGCTCTCTCTCTCTCTCGCTCTGCCGCTCATATTGAAAGCAGCTAGCAGATAGATTTTCTTCTTCTTTCCAGTAGATTTATTTTCTAATGTTGAAGTTTAACACTTGAGCAATTTGCAATTCATCATCCCTTTCTTGTCGATAATCCAAGAAACAGTCAATTTGGCTAAATGTGAATCTCTTTTCATTTATCTCTCACAGCAGCCCGACATCAGCGAGTGGAGCGAAAGAATCCCAGGTGAGAACAGAGGTGTAGACTAACAGTAAAATGCTTACTTACCTTTACCAACAATGCAAAGTTAAAGATAATAAATAAATAAAAAATTGAAATAGTGACACAAGGAATAAATACACAGTGAATAACAAATAACATTAATGAGTAAAACTATCTTGGCTACATACAGGGAGTACTATTACCAAGTGTATGTGCAGAAGTGGTGCATTGGTACTGTCATGACGTTGGGTTGGGGGTAGGTTTATGACAGTCATAAATACCTCTTTCCCCCCTTTTCCTTCTCCCTACTATAACTGATGTGACATAAGAAAACCCCTTGGTTAACATAGAGATTCTGGGAACATCAGAAGTGGGGGGAAATGAACTATATTCTGGTAATCCGACCAACTGAACATATGCGGTGGTACTTAAGGTATATTATGTCAGTTCGGTTGCCCTCTGACACATTCTCATCAATGATAGAATGACATAAACTCTACTGTGGAAAGTCTAAACGTCAGAGGTATCGGATTCACATGGAATTGTTGTTTAATTCAAATGTTTGAATATGACATTATTTGTGAAGAGGTGAAATGTAATTTTAGCTTCCAAATGAGAGATCTGGACTTTCATAAGTGTTCCTCTGCTCACAGTGGCCCGCCCCTGTGAAGAGGCATGGGTTATAAACTTTTCAGACACACCCCTCTCCCTCCACTATAAAAGCCATTGACAAGAATATAACTTCCTGTTCCGGGTACACTAGGATGACGGTCCGGGTGTCAGAATGGTTCAGATAATAACTACAGAACTAAGCCAACAGCAGCATGGACTTTGATTGTGAATGGTATGAACTTTGAACTCGTATTCACTACAGAAGTGATATCTCCTAGCCGTTGAGTTAGCAACAGCTAAACGCAGGTTAGGAAGGACAGTCCGAGTATCCCGTCTACTACACACAACGTTCCTCCAACGTATCCCGTGACTACCAGAGACATTCTTCAAAGGACAGAGGACTCGGGTTGGCGGCACGGTCCATCTACCACCAACCTACTGAAGCGCAGCTCAGAGTAAATATTTACTGCATTTTCCTTTTCGAATGGGCGGTAATTTAGAATGCATAAGATACTGTATTTACGATAGCACAGCTCGCCTATGTTCCAGTCTCCCGCTCTTTCACTAGGACTCAGCCCCTTCCCTTTGTGTAACAAGCTGTCATATCTATTCCGCCCGCTAGGGACGTTTGTCTGTATGACGTAATTTGTGATCAAGTTATGATTTAATTGTATATGTGTGATTCTGTGTGATTAGTTAGGTATTTAGTAAATAAATAATTAAACCCAATTTTGTATTGCTGATTCAACTTGTTAGCCAGGATTCTTGCAGATAATCAAGGATTTACAACTTTCAGATGAGACTGAATAAAATGACGATTAATGTGACTGTTATGGATGTAAAATCTTACTAAATCTTTAAGAGTTTATTCGAAAGATAACAGCTCTATAAATATTATTTAGTGGTGTCCCTCTCTAGTTAATTAACATTTACATGATTAGTTCAATCAGGTAATATTAATTACGGAGAAATTATTTTATAGAATAGCATGTCATAGCAATTAATCTGGCATAGTCAAAGACACAACAGTACCGCTTGCCGTGTAGTAGCAGACAGAGCAGTTTATGGCTTGGGTGGCTGGAGTCTTTGACAATTTGTTGGGCCTTCCTCTGACACCACCTGGTATTGAGGTCTGGGATGGCAGGAAGTTCAGCCCCAGTGTTGTACTGGGCAGTACGCAGTACCCTCTATAGCGCCTTGCGGTCAGATGCCTAGCAGTTGCCATACCAAGCGGTGATACAGCCAGTCAAGATGCTCTCAATGGTGAAGCAGGATAATTTTTGAGGATCTGAGAGCCCATGCCAAATTCTTTCAACCTCCTTAGGCCGAAGAGGCGTTGTCGTGCCTTCTTCACGACTGTATTGGTGTGCTTGGACCATGTTAATTCCTTAGTGATGTGGACACCGAGGAACTTGAAGCTCTCGACACGCTCCACTACAGCCCGGTCGATGTGGATAGTGGTGTGCTCGACCCTCTGTTCCACACTTTGCTGCCGAGGCTACCGAAGGCGACAGAGACAGAGAGAGAGCTCTAGGGGTGTAGGGGATTTAGGGGTGTCTCTGGCGGTGATATGGCGCCTAGCTTTGTCTCTGAAAAGCTGCCTGGCACATCGATCCCACGGCCCTGTGATCTTTCATTACTCATCTGGTCAGAGCAGGCGTCTCATCAATCACACTGACTAACAGACTAACAGACTCAGACGTACACAGAGGAAATGAGAAAATAGCCGCAGGCTTGACGTCTTTCTCTAGACAAAGTTTAGAGTTTTGATCTATGAGAGGAGTGTCATCCTGTCTGTCAGTTTAACCTTGCTACTGATGAGTGTCAGATGCACTGGGATTTACAACAGTTACTCTGAGACTCATAGAGCTGATACCTTATACAGAGAAGAGAAGTGATCAGCTGGGATGTACAGTACACAAAATGATCAAAAGTATGTTGACACTTGCTTGTCGAACATCTCATTCCAAAATAATGGGCATTAATGTGGAGTTGGTCCCCCCATTGCTGCTATTACAGCCTCCACTCGTCGGGGAAGCCGTTCCACTAAATGTTGGAACATTGCCGCGGGAACTTGCTGCCATTCAGCCACGAGCATTAGTGAGGTCAGGCACTGATGTTGGGTGATTAGGCCTGGCTCGCAGTCGGCATTCCAATTCATCCCAAAGTTGTTCGATGTGGTTGAGGTCAGGGCTCTGTGCCAGCCAGTCAAGGTCTTCAACACCGATCTCGACAAACCATTTCTGTATGGACTTTGCTTTGTGAACAAGGGCACTGTCATGCTGAAACAGGAAAGGGCCTTTCCCAAACTGTTGCCACAAAGTTGGAAGCACAGAATGATCTAGAATGTCATTGTATGCTGTAGCGTTAAGATTTAAGGGGCTTAGCCCGAACCATAGTCCCAGACCATTTTTCCTCCTTCACCAAACTTTTCACTATGCATTGGGGCAGTTAACGTTCTCCTGGCATCCGCCAAACCCAGATTCGTCTGTCAGACTGTCAGATGGTGAAGCTTGATTCATCACTCCAGAGAAAGTGTTTCCACTGGTCCAGAGTACAATGGTGGTGAACTTTACACCACTCCAGCCGACACTTGGCATTGTGCATGGTGGTCTTAGGCTTGTGTGCGGCTGCTCGGCCATGGAAACCCATTTCATGAAGATCCCGACGAACAGCTATTGTGCTGATGTTGCTTCCAGAGGCAGTTTGGAACTCAGTAGTGAGATTTGCAACCGGGGACAGACGATCACTCGGCGGTCCCGTTCTGTGAGCTTGTGTGGCCTACCAATTCACGGCTGAGCCGTTGTTGCCCCTAGACGTTTCTACTTCACAATAACAGCACTTACAGTTGACCGGGGCAGTTCTAGCAAGGTAGAAATTTGACGAACTGACTTGTTGGAAAGATTACACCCTATAACGGTGCCATGTTGAAAGTCACTGAGCTCTTCAATAAGACCATTCTACTGCCAATATTTGTCTATTGAGATTGCATGGCTGTGTGCTCAATTTTATACACTTGTCAGCAACGGGTGTGGCTGAAATAGCCTAATCCACTAATTTGAAGGTGTGTCCATATACTTTTGTGTATATATAGTGTATGTGAACAACCAATGCTAATTTGACATCCTGTCTCTAAGAGGGACAACAACACTACTTGACAAAAAAAACAAGAAGCAGTTAAATGTGAAATTCAGTGGCATATCTATGGTGCCAACACACATCCACCGAGGCTAGTCTGATCCTGAATGTACTAATGTATTTCCATCCTGTGAGAGATGCAGACTCGGTCTCGACCTTTAAGTCTTTATTGAAGACTCATCTCTTCAGTAGGTCCCATGATCGACTGTATTGTGGCCCAGGAGTTTGAAGGTGAACGGAAAGGCACTGGAGCAACGAACTGCCCTTGCTGTCTCTGCCTGGCCGGTTCCCCTCTCTCCACTGGGATTCTCTGCCTCTAACCCTATTAGAGAGGCTGAGTCACTGGCTTACTGGTGCTCTTCCGTCCCTAGGAGGGGTGCGCCACTTGAGTGGGTTGAGTCACTGACGTGATCTTCCTGTCCAGGTTGGCACCCCCCTCGGGTTCGTGCCGTGGGGGAGATCTTCGTGGGCTATTCTCGGCCTTGTCTCAGGATGGTAAGTTGGTGGTTGAAGATATCCCTCTAGTGGTGCGGGGGTTGTGCTTTGGCAGGTGGATGGGGTTATATCCTGCCTGCTTAGCCCTGTCCAGTGGCATCATTGGACGGGGTCACAGTGTCTCCCGACCCCTCCTGTCTCAGCCTCCAGTATTTATGCTGCAATAGTTTATGTGTTGGGGGGCTAGGGTCAGTCTGTTACATGTAGAGTATTTCTCCTGTCTTATCCGGTGTCCTGTGTGGATTTAAGTATTCTCTCTCTAACTAATTCTCTCTTTCTCTCTTTCTTTCTCTCTTTCTCTTTCTCCCGGAGGACCTGAGCCCTAGGACCATGCCTCAGGACTACCTGGCATGATGACTCCTTGCTGTCCCCAGTCCACCTGGCCATGCTGCTGCTCCAGTTTCAACTGTTCTGCCTGCGGGTATGGAACCCTGACCTGTTCACTGTGATTACTATTATTTGACCATGCTGGTCATTTATGAACATTTGAACATCTTGGCCATGTTCTGTTATTATCTCCACCCGGCACAGCCAGAAGAGGACTGGCCACTACATGTAGCCTGGTTCATCTCTAGGTTTCTTCCTAGGTTCCAGCCTTTCTATGGAGTTTTTCCTAGCCATCGTGCTTCTCCACCTGCATTGCTTGCTGTTTGGAGTTTTAGGTTGGGTTTATGTACAGCACTTTGTGACATCAGCTGATGTAAGAAGGGCTTTATAAATACATTCGATTGATTGATTGATCCTTCCTTCTCTCTCTTTCTCTCCCTTTCTCCCCCTCTTCTTACTCAATCTCCCCCTACTTACTCTTCCTCCTTCACTCTCTCCCTATCTCTCTCTCTCCCTCCCTCTCTCTCCTACTAAGGGTAATGTGAAGTCATGCATTACAACAGAGCTGCTTTGGAACACAACCATCTGTCCAACATGTTGTCGAAAAGCAAAGTAAAGTTAAAAAAAACAGACACTGTTTCTCTTTGAACTGTTTTCATCTTGGACCATGAACATGTACATCACGGGGACTTGCATAGGGCTGGGGCCAGAACCAGGGGGAAACAGCGTAATTATCTCTCTCGCTCGCTCTCTCGCTCTCCTGGAGAAGTTGGCAGACTCAGCATGCTATATTACCATTCCCAGAGTGCATTGGGGTCGGGGTTGTTTGACTGAAAGCCACATCTCCCCTTGGAACCCTCAGATCGTGTTTGGAGTGTGAGCACCGCTGGTCCGCTGTGTTTGTGTTTGAGACACGTTCTTGTAAACGATGTGTTTGTATGTGTGACACTAAGAGCATAAGGTCTCTGTAGCGATAGCGTCAGACAACACGGCTGGAGAGTGTGTGGGAATGTTTCAGGAGGATAGAGAAAAGGATGGTTGGCTGCCGAACAACGTCTTCAATTATTGATCAACACGGTGCCCAAGTCCCATGTCCCAGTTCCATAATATCCTCCATGTCAACACCGGAGTGGCACTGCTGTCACAGCCAATATTAACACTCAGTCACATGACCTAGGCCTAGTTTCATTCTATATGAGTGATATTTAGCTGATGATCATTCAAATGGACTGCCATCACTCACACACCTCAATACAAATGGACTGCCATCACTCATCTACCTCAATACAAATGGACTGCCATCACTCATCTACCTCAATACAAATGGACTGCCATCACTCATCTACCTCAATACAAATGGACTGCCATCACTCATCTACCTCAATACAAATGGACTGCCATCACTCATCTACCTCAATACAAATGGACTGCCATCACTCACACACCTCAATACAAATGGACTGCCATCACTCACACACCTCAATACAAATGGACTGCCATCACTCACACACCTCAATACAAATGGACTGCCATCACTCACACACCTCAATACAAATGGACTGCCATCACTCATCTACCTCAATACAAATGGACTGCCATCACTCACACACCTCAATACAAATGGACTGCCATCACTTACACACCTCGATACAAATGGACTGCCATCACTCACACACCTCAATACAAATGGACTGCCATCACTCACACACCTCAATACAAATGGACTGCCATCACTCACACACCTCAATACAAATGGACTGCCATCACTCATCTACCTCAATACAAATGGACTGCCATCACTCACACACCTCAATACAAATGGACTGCCATCACTCACACACCTCAATACAAATGGACTACCATCACTCATCTACCTCAATACAAATGGACTGCCATCCCTCATCTACCTCAATACAAATGGACTGCCATCACTCATCTACCCCAATACAAATGGACTGCCATCACTTACACACCTCAATACAAATGGACTGCTATCACTCACACACCTCAATGCAAATGGACTGCCATCACTCATCTACCTCAATACAAATGGACTGCCATCACTCATCTACCTCAATACAAATGGACTACCATCACTCACACACGTCAATACAAATGGACTGCCATCACTCATCTACCTCAATACAAATGGACTGCCATCACTCATCTACCCCAATACAAATGGACTGCCATCACTTACACAACTCAATACAAATGGACTGCTATCACTCATCTACCCCAATACAAATGGACTGCCATCACTCACACACCTCAATACAAATGGACTGCCATCACTCATCTACCTCAATACAAATGGACTGCCATCACTCATCTACCTCAATACAAATGGACTGCCATCACTCATCTACCTCAATACAAATGGACTGCCATCACTCACACACCTCAATACAAATGGACTGCCATCACTCATCTACCTCAATACAAATGGACTGCCATCACTCATCTACCTCAATACACATGGACTGCCATCACTCACACACGTCAATACAAATGGACTGCCATCACTCATCTACCTCAAAGGCTATGTCAAGCCAGTATAACATGGATCATACACTGATGTCTTCTGAAAAAGCTGCACAGGCTTTTATACAGTTAAAGTTAGTATATTGCAATCTCTCTCCATATTTCCTTGGAGAGAAAAGGATATGAAAGAGTAATATTACAGAGACTGATGTTATCAGGCTCATGAGTAATAACCATGGCAATGTTGATCTATTCCACTGAGGTACTGGAACCTCAATATAGACCAATACATCCTACACAAACACACACACACACACACACATACATAAACACACACACCAGGTCAACCGGCCCTGTGTGCCTCTCATCTTATCCCCCTGATATCACCGCCGGTTCCAAAATGACACCCTATTCCCTACATTGTACAACACCGGCTCCGACACTCGTCAGATGTGGCTTGAAAACTATTACGGACTACAAAGGGAAGCACAGCCACGAGCTGCCCAGTGACACAAGCCTACCAGATGAACTAAATAACTTCTATGCTCGCTTCGAGGCAAGCAACACTGAAGCATGCATGAGAGCATCAGATGTTCCAGACGACTGTGTGATCACGCTCTCCGTAGCCGATTTGAGAAAAACCTTTAAACAGGTCAACATTCACAAGGACACAGGGCCAGATGGATTACCAGGACGTGTACTCCGAGCTGGCTCTGACCAACTGGCAACCTGTCCCTGACAAGTCTGTAATAACAACATGTTTCAAGCAGACCACCATAGTCACTGTGCCCAAGAACACCAAGGTAGCCTGCCTAAATGACTACCGACCCGTAGCACTCACATCTGTAGCCATGAAGTGCTTTGAAAGGCTGGTCATGGCCCCACATCAACACCATTATACCAGAAACCATAGACCCACTCAAATTTGCATACCGCCCCAACAGATCCACAGATGATGCAATCTCTATTGCACTCCACACTGCCCTTTCCCACCTGGACAAAAGGAACACCTACAGTATGTGAGAATGCTATTCATTGACTACAGCTCAGCATTCAACACCATAGTGGCCTCAAAGCTCATCACTAAGCTATGAACCCTGGGACTAAACACCTCCCTCTGCAACTGGATCCTGGACTTCCTGACGGGCTGCCCCCAGGTGGTAAGAGCAGGTAACAACACATCTGCCACGCTGATCCTCAAGACTGGGGCCCCTCAGAGGTGGGTGCTCAGTCCCCTCCTGTATTCCCTGTTCACCGATGACTACCGAAGACACAACAGTGGTAGGCCTGATCAACGACAACGATGAGACAGCCTATAGGGAGGAGGTCAGAAACCTGTCAGTGTGGTGCCAGTAGAACAACCTCTCCCTCAATGTGAAAAAGACAAAAGAGATGATTGTGGACTACAGGGAAAGGAGGACTGAGCATTCCCCCATTCTCCTTGAAGGGGCTGTAGTGGAGCAGGTTGAGAGCTTCAAGTTCCTTCAGGTTCCTTCACATCATGGTCCAAACACACCAAGACAGTCGTGAAGATGGCACGACAACGCCTATTCCCCCTCAGGAGACTGAAAAGATTTGGCATGGGTCTTTAGATCCTCAAAAAGTTCTACAGCTGAACCATCGAGAGCATCCTGATGGGTTGCATAACTGTCTGGTATGGCAACTGCTCGGCCTCCGACCGCAAGGCACTACAAAGGGTAGAACGTATGGCCCAGTACATCATTGGGGCAAAGCTTCCTGGCATCCAGGACCTCCATTCCAGGCGGTGTCAAAGTAAGGTTCAAAACATTGCAAATAATCCAGCCAACCTAGTCACCCAGGGCCTCAACATCATGTTCTAACACTGTTGTGAGCAGAACCTAAGCAATCAGCATTAACTACTAGCAGGTGATGGCATTCACAGCCGACCTCTCAGACGAGCTCCAGCTAGCCGTTTCTACACAATAGGATGCATGTTCTCTTGTCTGGAATGGGCTTTTCAATTACCTACAACTTTTTCCATCTGAATCAAAGTGGGGAGGCTCAAGCGGGTAATGGAATTCATTGTGCGATTGCAGCATTAAAAAGCCTGTCTGATTGCCTGGTACTGTATGCTGGATCTGAAGGCTCCTTGGAAGGGTGGGAGAGAGACCGAGAGGGAGGGAGGGAGGTAGGGAGGGAGGGAGGGAGGGACAGTGTATGTTGAAGTGCTAGAGGTGTCAGGGAGGAGAGGAGTTGAGGGAAGAAGAGCACGAGAGGCGAGGAAGAGCAGGAGAGGCGAGGAAGAGGAGAAGATGGGAGGAGTGTGTGTTGAAACAGCCTCTCAGTGATGTGACGAGGCACCTATGGGTTTGGCTCATGCAGACAACAGATAGAAATAGTTCATGGAGAGTAAAGAAACAAATAAAACTAAATATTTGCCCTTGTGCTGTCCAACATGGTCTATTTATTGACTATTGTTAGGTTCTTATTTTCAGAGTAAATAACTCAATGGACGCTAGAGAAGCTTAACCAAGTTTAATTCTTCCCAAAGTGTCGACACAGCTGCATTCAAACGTCACATGTTTCCACCACCACAAGTTATATATACTCCAATTTAGGCACTCCTCCTTCTCTCCAGTCCTTCCATCTGTTATGGTCCGACAGGAAGAGGAAGTGATGGGTTAATAAACCATTCCTTCTCCCTTAAGGTCACCTGACCTCGAGCCCCTTGATGTCTAATCCAAAGCTCTCCACCGGTATCACCTATAGTATTCCTGTGACTGCCTCCTGTCCACCCAGCACATTCCAAAGCCATCTGTCTCCTACAGATAACCATTCTCTATCACACTATAGTATTACTGATGTAACAACCATTCTCTATCACTCCTCAGATACTATAGTATTACTGATGTAACAACCATTCTCTATCACCCCTCAGATACTATAGTATTACTGATGTAACAACCATTCTCTATCACCCCTCAGATACTATAGTATTACTGATGTAACAACCATTCTCTATCACCCCTCAGATACTATAGTATTACTGATGTAACAACCATTCTCTATCACCCCTCAGATACTATAGTATTACTTATGTAACAACCAGTCTCTATCACTCCACAGATACTATAGTATTACTGATGTAACAACCATTCTCTATCACCCCTCAGATACTATAGTCTTACTTCTGATCATGTCTCTAGTATAGAAATGTTAAAAGTTTACCCCAGAATCCAACTCTATATATACCAAAAGATACGTCCCTCATCACAACACCGAGACATCTGAACACCAACGTGCACAGAAATACCCATCTTTTTTTAGACTATGTCTCAAAAGGATTTCGTGCCGAGGTATACTCTCTCTCTCTCTCTCCCTCTCTGTCTGTGTGGCATGTCCTGGGTAAGCTTTACCTGCAGCTATCTACATTCCCTGGCGTGATACTGTGTGAGTCACGACCAACACATCAGTCCCTGGGCTGCAGGGAGCTTTATTATGGGTTTAAGAGGAGAGGGGACATACAGTACAGTGCTTATACAATCTTCTAGAACACACCACAACACACAGTGACCATGCTACAAGTTATAGCGCTTCACCGGTGATTCCTCGCGGTAGGTTTAACCACTTTTTAAACAGTTTAGTTTAAAATGTTGCTGTGCTGTTATAAAACTCTGAGCTGTTGTTAACAAAGAGTAGCTTCTTGGCTGGAGCCTCTGTAACTACGGAAACGCTCAGTGCTTTTCTGTTTTATGCTGTGCATAAGCAGTAGTCCTTAAACGGTCTATACCAATTTGAGAAAAATGGGTATTAACGGTTCTCTAGTCTATAATGAGGGAATTATTCAGAGCGTCCTAAAGCTCAGCCATTTAAATCGTCCATTTTATTAGATTATTAGACAAACTGGATAAGAAACAATGTGATTTCAGCTCGACCAAAACAAGCCTTGAGCTAGCTGTTCAGAGATGGAGAAAGAGAGAGAGAGAGATGGATAGAAAGAGGGAGAGAGACAGAGAGTGAGAGAGAGAGATGGAGAGAGAAAGAGTGAGCTAGTGGCGGAGAGAGAGAGAGAGAGAGAGAGAGAGAGAGAGAGAGAGAGAGAGAGAGAGAGAGAGAGAGAGAGAGAGAGAGAGAGAGAGAGAGAGAGAGAGAGAGAGAGAGAGAGAGAGAGAGAGAGAGAGAGTGATTAAAATTAGGCCTCTGAATCTTTACTCTCTTCATAAGAACCTTTCATTCCTGCTACAAGGCCCCAAATCATCCAGCAAAAATATACCATTACATCAGATGTTACTAGTACAGAACCATAGAAATAGAATGACTAGAACGACCACAACGGGATATTTATTTCCTATTTCTATGGTACTAACTAGCCTTACCAACAGGTTTTTGTATAATATCAAGGCATAATACAAATAGATGCTTTAAAGATGAGAGGATTACAGAAATACAACATGTGATTAATAGTTTGCGTGACTCCGATTACTTAAAAACCAGATAACGCATGTCCTCCGTACCTTTTCCAATTCCATTCTTCGTTGTCATTATAAACATATCAGCTCCAAAGAGCAGTCCCACAGAGCCCTCTTGGCCATGTCTTCGCAACGGTAGCTAGCTAATCTTCAACGTCCTACTGTGTGCTATTGCACCGTCGCTGATCCTACAACATACATCAGCTTATTATCCTAAAGGCTAAAGGATCCCTGAGGGGCTGGATAATTGGGGAAGACCTTTGGTTAGACTTTAGTCCGGTCACTGCGCACACACACACACACACACACACACACACACACACACACACACACACACACACACACACACACACACACACACACACACACACACACACACACACACACACACACGTGCACTCACGCACACACAGAGACAAGCACAGACACATACTGTAATAATTGTACCCTTTTCTATTTGATTGAGCAGCAGCTGCCATTTTGAATCATTATCTTTAATGGATCATGGATGGATAATGGCTTTATTGAAGGCACTGTGATTGGAGGTCTTGGGCTATCAATGAGCTAAGGTCATTCTTAACTAACCTTTACGTAAGTCATTGAGAACCAATTCTATTCTACAACAATTTGCTGACATTTCCATTCAACCATTACAGGATCAAAATATATACAGTACATCTCTTCAAATCTACAAGAGAGACCTATTGGAATTATCAGTGAAATTATTAGCCTGTGTTAAAATGGAGGGCATACTATGAATATTTGTGGCATTAATTTGTCAAATACAATTATATTTTATGATAAATTAATTTGTGATCTGACAGGAATGAAAACCTTTGCTGCTAACAACTTGGAGGCAATTTAAAACAGATGAAGCTTGGCTGGAGAAAGACAGTCAGCTCTGATTAAAAAAATGCTTTGATTTCCTTCCTATCGAGGTTTCTGCATTTACCAAACCAGATAAAGTGAGGAGAGGCATTTTCCATCTTTTCATCTCTGACCCCACTCCTCTTCTTTTCCTGCTCTCTCTCTCTCTCTCTCTCTCTCTCTCTCTCTCTCTCTCTCTCTCTCTCTCTCTCTCTCTCTCTCTCTCTCTCTCACTCTCTCTCTCTCTCTCTCTCTCTCTCTCTCTCTCAGACACACATTCCTCTAGACTGTAAAGCAGCTGAAATCGGTGCATGGCCTTCATGTTGTGTGACCAGATGGCGAGGTTGGAGCAGTGTACATCCAACAGCTCGTTGCAACACGCTCACTTCAGAGATGAGGGGAGTCTTTAAGGAGAGACAGGCACTCAATCTGTTGGCGCGGTAGTATCCTCTCTTCATCCCTGTCTCCTCAACATCACTACTTTCACACCACATCAACACATTCCTCTGCCACCTTTCCAAGGAAGTTTGGTAAATCTATAGTCGGTGGACATCTTTGCTGATTATCATGTAAATAAGTAAACAACATCAACAACAGCATAAGGATGTCATGAGATATTAATGTTGGGATGCACAGCTGATTGACACGGGGTTTCCATGGCACAGTGACACACATGTGTCAGATAGACATGGTTTATTAACTAATTATGTCTGGGAGTTATTAAGATCCACTTCGTTGTGAGAGAATTGCGTGACAGATAACTGTAGAAGACAAGGGACGTGCTGTCATATGTCTTATAGATGTGCCTCTGTTAGAAACGATCTGCTTCAACCATTTTCATTGTGGGTCACTGTTTAGAAACATCACAACAGTTTAACTCTGGTCCTGGAGTCAATCAATAACGTAATTATCAGCTTACAAACAGGGAGAAGTATCAATAAATTAAATATTAGCTGAGAACCAGGGAGAAGTATCAATAAATTAAATATTAGCTTAGAACCAGGGAGAAGTATCAGTAAATTAAATATTAGCTTATTACCAGGGAGAAGCATCAACAAATTAAATATTATCTTAGAACCAGGGAGAAGTATCAATAAATTAAATATTAGCTTATTACCAGGGAGAAGCATCAATAAATTAAATATTAGCTGAGAACCAGGGAGAAGTATCAATAAATTAAATATTAGCTTAGAACCAGGGAGAAGTATCAATAAATGAAATATTAGCTTAGAACCAGGGAGAAGTATCAATAAATTAAATATTAGCTGAGAACCAGGGAGAAGCATCAATAAATGAAATATTAGCTTAGAACCAGGGAGAAGTATCAATAAATTAAATATTAGCTTAGAACCAGGGAGAAGTATCAATAAATTAAATATTAGCTGAGAACCAGGGAGAAGTATCAGTAAATTAAATATTAGCTTATTACCAGGGAGAAGCATCAATAACTGAAGTATTAGCTTAGAACCAGGGAGAAGTATCAATAACTGAAATAACAGTTTAGAACCAGGGAGAAGTAGCAATAACTGAAATAACAGTTTAGAACCAGGGAGAAGTAGTAATAACTGAAATAACAGTTTAGAACCAGGGAGAAGTAGCAATAACTGAAATAACAGCTTAAAACCAGGGAGAAGTAGTAATAACTGAAATAACAGTTTAAAACCAGGGAGAAGTAGTAATAACTGAAATAACAGCTTAAAACCAGGGAGAAGTAGTAATAACTGAAATAACAGTTTAAAACCAGGGAGAAGTAGTAATAACTGAAATAACAGTTTAGAACCAGGGAGAAGTAGTAATAACTGAAATAACAGTTTAGAACCAGGGAGAGAAGTAGCAATAACTGAAATAACAGCTTAAAACCAGGGAGAAGTAGTAATAACTGAAATAACAGTTTAAAACCAGGGAGAAGTAGTAATAACTGAAATAACAGTTTAAAACCAGGGAGAAGTAGCAATAACTGAAATAACAGTTTAGAACCAGGGAGAAGTAGCAATAACTGAAATAACAGCTTAAAACCAGGGAGAAGTAGCAATAACTGAAATAACAGCTTAAAACCAGGGAGAAGTAGTAATAACTGAAATAACAGTTTAAAACCAGGGAGAAGTAGTAATAACTGAAATAACAGTTTAAAACCAGGGAGAAGTAGTAATAACTGAAATAACAGTTTAAAACCAGGGAGAAGTAGTAATAACTGAAATAACAGCTTAAAACCAGGGAGAAGTAGTAATAACTGAAATAACAGTTTAAAACCAGGGAGAAGTAGCAATAACTGAAATAACAGTTTAAAACCAGGGAGAAGTAGTAATAACTGAAATAACAGTTTAGAACCAGGGAGAAGTAGCAATAACTGAAATAACAGTTTAGAACCAGGGAGAAGTAGCAATAACTGAAATAACAGCTTAGAACCAGGGAGAAGTAGTAATAACTGAAATAACAGTTTAAAACCAGGGAGAAGTAGTAATAACTGAAATAACAGCTTAAAACCAGGGAGAATGGAAATTACTTTAACTACTACAGTAAGGAGTCACTGTAAATACACTGAGGCCCCTGAAAACCTGGCAATTTAGTAGTAAAACGAACAATGTAGTGCTGGATGTCGTCTCCCTGTCGAGGGTTAGATAGGAGCACAGTGTAGACTGAAGGGTTAGTCCCGTGTGGCTCAGTTTGTAGAGCACGGCACTTGCAAAGGCTATAGGGCACACAGTAGTAGTCTAAAAGGTAGCTTACGATGTGTAGCATGATGTAGTCTCCTAGTCGTGGAGCGCTGTCGATGCGAACCAGGATTCCATCATTGATGGTGGTGCTGAAGCCCACAGCCAGACGGTCGGTACGTGTGCTGGGCCTCTCGTTGTTAGGCCATGTATACGTGATCAGACCCCCGCCCTTACCGAAGATATACGTGGTACCAGCTGCAGAGAGACAGGGAGAGAGATGTTTTAGAAAAACTATATTGGTAAATTTCAGCTAATTGTAGATAGTGAAGATAAAAACATCACCTCATGGAAAAAGAGAGAGCGAGGGAGGGGGGCGAAAGGGAGAGAGAGAGAGAGAGAGAGAGAGACTGAGAGAGAGAGAGACTGAGAGAGAGAGAGACTGAGAGAGACAGAGAGAGAAAGAGAAAGAGAGAGACTGAGAGAGAAATAGACTGAGAGAGACTGAGAGAGAAAGAGACTGAGAGAGAGAGAGAGAGAGAGAGAGAGAGAGAGAGAGAGAGAGAGAGAGAGAGAGAGAGAGAGAGAGAGAGAGACTGAGTGAGAGAGACTGAGAGAGAGAGACTGAGAGAGAGAGACTGAGACTGAGAGAGAGAGACTGAGAGAGAAAGAGACTGAGAGAGACTGAGAGAGAAAGAGACTGAGAGAGACAGAGAGAAAGAGACAGAGAGACTGAGAGAGAAAGAGACTGAGAGAGAAAGAGAGAGAAAGAGAGAGAAAGAGAGAGAAAGAGAGAGAAAGAGAGACAGAGAGAACGAAAGAGAAAAAGAGACAGAGAACGAAAGAGAAAAAGAGACAGAGAGAACGAAAGAGAAAAAGAGACAGAGAACGAAAGAGAAAAAGAGAGGTACAAGCTTATCGGTGTAGAACACTACTACTTGGGGTCAACCCATGACATGAATTGAAATTGGAATTGGCCACAGAAATCTGAATTTTAATTGAAATGGAATTAAAGGAAGTAGAGTTGAATGAAAGCCAATTCAAATCAATTCAACTGAGACATGTAACATATGAGTGTCATTCCTTTGACCAATACCTCAATAAATATACTATTTCAAATATTAGGTTGATGGTAACTCTGTATTTTTGTCATGAGATGTTAGGTTGTTCCGTTCCATTCTGGAGTGTTCTAACTTAATGCATTCTGGGATATATACGTGTATTTATTTAAGAACATCTTAAGTGAATTATGAATTATTATAGACAACCTACACAATTATTTAACAATATTTTCAGACCATTGGAATTATTTAAAACTTTAAAGAATTTGATTAAAAAAAATGAAATGTAAGAATGTAACAACATAGTATTGGTAACCATAAATTCTGTCAAAATAAATGTGATTTATGGAATACATTATCCATTTGAATTTCAATTAATTAACATCTGTGGGGTTTGGCCAATTCAAAATCAATTCAAATTGAAGAATTGAATTGGAATTTAAAACCAATTTCCAACTCAATTGAGAAATGACCCCAACCCAGACACCAGGATGGTGCGGTCACATTTATCCTCCAAAGCGGATTCACCTTGTTTGTGATAAAAGCCATAAAACCAAATCCTCCCAAATCACAAAGTCAATGGTGTCAAGGCAAAGTCCTCCATGTTCTAAATTCTAATCGTATTCAGAAAGTTGACCACATGAGATGGGAGACTACAGATCCCAGGGTGCATTTTGTGACCTAAAGCAACTCTTTAAAATAGTCCCTGCCTGGGAATAACAGGCACAGAGGCTAGCAATCCAATAAGTCTCCCAATCCTCATGTATTAAACATAAGCCTGCAAACCAAGAACAAAGGCTGGTAGTAGGAAACAAATGGAAGAACCTTCCTCTGGTTTAATTTAACATATGCAGAGTGAGAAAAAGGGTACAAAGCCTGAAATACATTGTCTATTAGAGAGAGAGAGACACATACAGACAGACAGACAGACAGACAGACAGACAGACAGACAGACAGACAGACAGACAGACAGACAGACAGACAGACAGACAGACAGACAGACAGACAGACAGACAGACAGACGAGAGACACAGACAGATTGAGACACAGCCAGAGAGAGAGACAGACTGACAGAGACACAGACAGAGATAGACACAGACAGAGAGAGACACAGACAGAGAAAGCGAGACACAGACAGAAAGAGAGAGAGAAAGAGAGAGACACAGAAAGTGACACAGACACATACAGAGATAAACACAGACAGAGATAGACACAGCC
>NC_052330.1:33081672-33144172 GCF_016432855.1 Salvelinus namaycush
AGTACATGTGTGTTCATATCAACTTGATAATGTTCAGATATTTTTACAGTTCCCATACTTTCTCCTTTTCGTAACCTGAAGTCCCTGTAGAATTTAGTACAGCCACGGTGTTATGGAGCTGTCTCGGAATAGCTGTCCATCTATAAAGAGTTTGTCCACAATGAGAAAGGCACGCTTACCCTTCTCCCTTTGTTGCCTTTGTAACAGATACAGTCTCTTACGACGTTCGTTTATCTCCCTTGGAAATTGGTAATTGAGACTGGATTTGGTCCCTTTAAGCTCCCTTCTCCTGATTTTGATCAGCTCCTTTTGTTGGTAGTGTTCAAATTTTCAGGGACCCTTAATCTTGTCGCTCCGAGCTCCAAGTCTGTGTACTCGGTGGAAAGCCACCTTGTTTACAGTCTCTATAGGAAGTTTCAAGGTGGATTTCATGAATTCTCTGATCGCGCCCTCTGGATTATTGGATGCGTCCTCAGGAATACCAGAAAAAATGTGATTTTCACGCATGCTACGACTGTATGTCTAGTAGCGACTCCTTCATCACCCTGTTTTCCCTGAGTAGACAATCCATGTTGGATTTTTACCTTGGCTGTGAGAGCCTTGTTTTCTCCTTGGAGCGTGAGAATTTCACTCTGGCTAAACTCCATACTCCCCCTCAGCCCTGCTACCTCCTCACACAACTTTTCTAGTGTTGCATGGATTCCAGCCAGAGCACTAGCCTCTGCTTCAACGGTAAATAAATTGTCCATGTCTGTAGATTAATCTGTTTTTCTTTTTTTTTGTCAGGTTAAAGTTCTTTTGTGAGGTAGTTGGATCTTTCCATGAAGGAGCATGTTTTTCCTCCATAGCATAAAGCTGTTGGTACTCGTCGATTTCCCTCATGATCTCCTTAGTTTCCAGGTTGGCTCTTTACTGCGACCAGTTGTTTTACGAAAAGATAACAATGAGTCTTTCCCACGACGACGACAAGTGTCTGTAGTACAGCCAGCTAGCACTTGTGGAATCCACGCAAAAAAATGGAACACAAACTTGCAGTCCCAGCCGTAAAGGCTAATGGCGTCGTGGAATCCTTAGCAACACAACTTTAGTTCTGATTAAAATAGATTTAATGTTTTTTTTTTTTATATAAACAACAAACCGAGTGTAGACAGTACAATGTTCTGTTGTGCTCTGATGACGTATCTGATGACATATCTGATGACATATCTGATGACGTATCGCCATCTACTTTGTTTCTACTTACATAGGTTTTAATGCCTCCTCTCCTCTCCTCTCCTCTCCTCTCCTCTCCTCTCCTCTCCTCTCCTCTCCTCTCCTCTCCTCTCCTCTCCTCTCCTCTCCTCTCCTCTCCTCTCCTCTCCTCTCCTCTCCTCTCCATTCTTCTTCTCTCCTCCCTCTCTCCAGGCCAGTTCATGCCCCAGGGAGTCTAATTTACCTGAATTTCAGCAACTTCATTACCAAAGTCATTAGAGGAATACGAGAATAAACAACATTACAATTTAGCATTTTTAAATGTTTACCATATTTTAGCGTAATACTGGTGACTTCCCCTCTAATTATTGTGTATAGTATGATGGCTGTATTTATAGTGAACTTCATAGACTACTATTCCTGTGCTAATAACCCATGAGGTGCTGGCTTACACAAGCTACTGCAGGAGTTTAGCGCACATGAACCCTGAAGATCAGAGAGAATTAGACTAAACCAGCACAACTCAACACTGAGTGGGACTCAGAGAGGATGCTTCCATGGTGGTGATAACTCTACTGCATTACCACGCCTCAGCAACGGAGCACTAATGACTTGTCTGCAAGGTCTGAGATGGCCACCTCACTAATATGGACTCACACAGAGACAATTAACTAAACTAAAAGCCTCCACCCACACACACAGAGAGAGAGCGAGAGAGAGCGAGAGAGAGAGAGAGAGAGAGAGAGAGAGAGAGAGAGAGAGAGAGAGAGAGAGAGAGAGAGAGAGAGAGAGAGAGAGAGAGAGAGAGAGAGAGAGAGAGAGAGAGAGAGAGAGAGAGAGAGAGAGCAACTTCATGCAGGGACATAGGGAGAGTGAGAGAGGGACAGCGTGAGAGAGAGAAGAGAGAGAAGAGAGAGAGAGAGAGAGAGAGAAGGGATAGAGAGAAGAGATAGCGTGAGAGAGAGACCAGAGAGAGAGAATAGAGAGAATAGAGAGAGAAAAGAGAGAGACCAGAGAGAGAGAGGGGAGACCAGAGAGAGAGAGAGAGAGAAGAGAGAGAAAAGAGAGAGAGAGAGAAGAGAGAGACCAGAAAGAGAGAGAAGAGAGAGGGAGAAGAGATAGAGAGAGAGAGAGGGAGAGAGAAGAGAGAGAGAGAGAGAGAGAGAGAGAGAGAGAGAGAGAGAGAGAGAGAGAGAGAGAGAGAGAGAGAGAGAAGAGAGAGAGAGAAGAGAGAGAAGAGAGAGAAGAGATAGCGTGAGAGAGAGACCAGAGAGAGAGAGACCAGAGAGAGAGAGAGAGAATAGAGAGAGAAAAGAGAGAGACCAGAGAGAGAGAGGAGAGACCAGAGAGAGAGAGAGAGAGAGAGAAGAGAGAGAAAAGAGAGAGAGAGAGAGAAGAGAGAGACCAGAGAGAGAGAGAAGAGAGAGAGGGAGAAGAGATAGAGAGAGAGAGAGAGAAGAGAGAGAAAAGAGAGAGAGAGAGAGAAGAGAGAGACCAGAGAGAGAGGCCAACAACATTGGACACTTTATGGAACAAAAAGCCTTCACTATATCATCCTGGAATATCCAAGGCCTGAGGTCATCTGCCTTTGGCCTAAAGAGCAGGAACCCGGACTTCACCAAAGAAATCGGTAATGCAGACATTGTCATCCTGCAAGAAACATGGTATAGCGGAGACGGACCCACTGGTTGCCCTCTAGGTTACAGAGAGCTGGTAGTCCCATCCACCAAACTACCAGGTGTGAAACAGGGAAGGGACTCAGGGGGAATGCTAATTTGGTATAGAGCAGACCTAACTCACTCCATTAAATTAATCAAAACAGGAACATTTTACATTTGGCTAGAAATTCAAAAGGAAATTATCTTAACAGAGAAAAATGTCCTCCTGTGTGCTACCTATATCCCCCCACTAGAATCCCCATACTTTAATAAAGACATCTTCTCCATCCTGGAGGGGGAAATTAATCATTTCCAGGCCCAGGGACATGTATTAGTCTGTGGCGACCTAAATGCCAGAACTGGACAAGAACCTGACACCCTCAGCACACAGGGGGACAAACACCTGCCTGCAGGTGACAGCATTCCCTCCCCCATATGCCCCCCTAGGCACAACTATGACAACATAACCAACAAAAACGGGTCACAACTCCTGCAGCTCTGTCGCACGCTGGGTATGTACATAGTCAATGGTAGGCTTCGAGGGGACTCCTATGGTAGGTTCACCTATAGCTCATCTCTTGGCAGTAGCACTGTAGACTACTTTATCACTGACCTCAACCCAGAGTCTCTCAGAGCGTTCACAGTCAGCCCACTGACACCCCTATCAGACCACAGCAAAATCACAGTCTACTTGAACAGAGCAATACTCAATCATGAGGCATCAAAGCCAAAGGAACTGAGTAACATTAAGAAATGCTATAGATGGAAGGAATGCAGTTTGGAAACCTACCAAAAAACAATTAGGCAACAGCAAATTCAATCCCTTTTAGACAACTTCCTGGGTAAAATGTTCCACTGCAATAGTGAAGGTGTAAACTTGGCAGTAGAAAATCTTAACAGTATATTTGACCTCTCAGCTTCCCTATCAAATCTAAAAATCTCAAATAGAAAACCGAAGAAAATGAACAACAATGACAAATGGTTTGATAAAGAATGCAAAAATCTAAGAAATAAATTGAGAAACCTGTCCAACCAAAAACATAGAGACCCGGAAAACCTGAGTCTACGCCTTCACTATGGTGAATCACTAAAACAATACAGAAATACACTACGGAAAAAGAAGGAACAGCACGTCAGAAATCAGCTCAATGTAATTGAAGACTCCATAGACTCTAACCAATTCTGGGAAAATTGGAAAACACTAAACAAACAACAACACGAAGAATTATCTATCCAAAATGGAGATGTATGGGTAAACCACTTCTCCAATCTTTTTGGCTCTATAACAAAGAATAAAGAGCAAAAACATATACATGATCAAATACAAATCCTAGAATCAACTATTAAAGACTACCAGAACCCACTGGATTCTCCAATTACCTTGAATGAGTTACAGGACAAAATAAAAACCCTCCAACCCAAAAAGGCCTGTGGTGTTGATGGTATCCTTAATGAAATGATCAAATATACAGACAACAAATTCCAATTGGCTATACTAAAACTCTTTAACATCGTCCTTAGCTCTGGCATCTTCCCCAATATTTGGAACCAAGGACTGATCACCCCAATCCACAAAAGTGGAGACAAATTTGACCCCAATAACTACCGTGGAATATGCGTCAACAGTAACCTTGGGAAAATCCTCTGCATTATCATTAACAGCAGACTCGTACATTTCCTCAATGAAAACAATGTACTGAGCAAATGTCAAATTGGCTTTTTACCAAATTACCGTACAACAGACCATGTATTCACCCTACACACCCTAATTGACAACCAAACAAACCAAAACAAAGGCAAAGTCTTCTCATGCTTTGTTGATTTCAAAAAAGCCTTCGACTCAATTTGGCATGAGGGTCTGCTATACAAATTGATGGAAAGTGGTGTTGGGGGTAAAACATACGACATTATAAAATCCATGTACACAAACAACAAGTGTGCGGTTAAAATTGGCAAAAAACACACACATTTCTTCACACAGGGTCGTGGGGTGAGACAGGGATGCAGCTTAAGCCCCACCCTCTTCAACATATATATCAACGAATTGGCGCGGGCACTAGAACAGTCTGCAGCACCCGGTCTCACCCTACTAGAATCCGAAGTCAAATGTCTACTGTTTGCTGATGATCTGGTGCTTCTGTCACCAACCAAGGAGGGCCTACAGCAGCACCTAGATCTTCTGCACAGATTCTGTCAGACCTGGGCCCTGACAGTAAATCTCAGTAAGACCAAAATAATGGTGTTCCAAAAAAGGTCCAGTCACCAGGACCACAAATTCCATCTAGACACCGTTGCCCTAGAGCACACAAAAAACTATACATACCTTGGCCTAAACATCAGCACCACAGGTAACTTCCACAAAGCTGTGAACGATCTGAGAGACAAGGCAAGAAGGGCCTTCTATGCCATCAAAAGGAACATAAATTTCAACATACCAATTAGGATCTGGCTAAAAATACTTGAATCAGTCATAGAGCCCATTGCCCTTTATGGTTGTGAGGTCTGGGGTCAGCTCGCCAACCAAGATTTCACAAAATGGGACAAACACCAAATTGAGACTCTGCATGCAGAATTCTGCAAAAATATCCTCCGTGTACAACGTAGAACACCAAATAATGCATGCAGAGCAGAATTAGGCCGATACCCACTAATTATCAAAATCCAGAAAAGAGCCGTTAAATTCTACAACCACCTAAAAGGAAGCGATTCCCAAACCTTCCATAACAAAGCCATCACCTACAGAGAGATGAACCTGGAGAAGAGTCCCCTAAGCAAGCTGGTCCTAGGGCTCTGTTCACAAACACAAACACACCCCACAGAGCCCCAGGACAACAGCACAATTAGACCCAACCAAATCATGAGAAAACAAAAAGATAATTACTTGACACATTGGAAAGAATTAACAAAAAAACAGAGCAAACTAGAATGCTATTTGGCCCTAAACAGAGAGTACACAGTGGCAGAATACCTGACCACTGTGACTGACCCAAACTTAAGGAAAGCTTTGACTATGTACAGACTCAGTGAGCATAGCCTTGCTATTGAGAAAGGCCGCCGTAGGCAGACATGGCTCTCAAGAGAAGACAGGCTATGTGCACACTGCCCACAAAATGAGGTGGAAACTGAGCTGCACTTCCTAACCTCCTGCCCAATGTATGACCATATTAGAGAGACATATTTCCCTCAGATTACACAGATCCACAAAGAATTTGAAAACAAATCCAATTTTGATAAACTCCCATATCTACTGGGAGAAATTCCACAGTGTGCCATCACAGCAGCAAGATTTGTGACCTGTTGCCACAAGAAAAGGGCAACCAGTGAAGAACAAACACCATTGTAAATACAACCCATATTTATGCTTATTTATTTTAACTTGTGTGCTTTAACCATTTGTACATTGTTACAACACTGTATATATATAATATAACATTTGTAATGTCTTTATTGTTTTGAAACTTCTGTATGTGTAATGTTTACTGTTAATTTGTATTGTTTATTTCACTTTTGTATAATATCTACCTCACTTGCTTTGGCAATGTTAACACATGTTTCCCATGCCAATAAAGCCCCTTGAATTGAATTGAATTGAGAGAGAGGGAGAGAGAAGAGAGAGAGAGAGAGAGAGAGAGAGAGAGAGAGAGAGAGAGAGAGAGAGAGAGAGAGAGAGAGAGAAGAAATCTGTTTTGTTTCCAACCCATATTTATGTTTATTTATCTTCCCTTTGTACTTTCACTATTTGCACATAATTTGACATTTGAAACGTGTAATTTTTTCTGTTAATTTGAATTGTTTATTTCACTTTTGTTTATTATCTATTTCACTTGCTTTGGCAATGTTAACATATGTTTCCCATGCCAATAAAACCCTTAAATTGTAATCGAAACTGAGAGAGAAGAGAGAGACCAGAGAGAGAGAGAAGAGAGACACCAGAGAAAGAGAGAAGATAGCACGAGAGAGACCAGAGAGAGCCCTTAAAGCCCTTAAATAGTAGTTAAAATTTTAGAAAGAGACGAGAGAGACCAGAGAGAGAAGAGAGAGCGCGAGAGAGAGAGGAGAAAGAGAGAGAGAAGAGATAGTGTGAGAGAGTGACCAGAGAGAGAGAGACCAGAGAGAGAGAGTAGAGATAGACCAGAGAGAGAGAAAGAGAAGAGAGAGACCAGAAAGAGACCAGAGAGAGAGACCAGAGAGATACCAGAGAAAGAGACCAGAGAAAGAGACCAGAGAGAGACCAGAGAGAGATGTAGAAACTGTTGGCCCGTTGACAATTTTGATTCTCATTTTTATATTGTAAATAAACTTTGGCAATATGTACATTGTTACTTCATGCAAATAAAGCAAATTGAATTGAATTGAATTGAGAGACCAGAGAGAGACCAGAGAGAGAGAGAAGATACCAGAGAGAGAGAGAGAGAGAGACAGTCCAGAGAGAGCACGAGAGAGAGACCAGATAGAGAGCTAGCAGTCCACTCTTCAGACTTGTTACATCACATATAAAATGGCTAAAAAAGTTTCCTCAGTTCTTTAAGTAAGGTTAAATAAATAAAAACTTCCTCCACACTTCTTCTTTCCTGGCAGTCCGATTGTGTTTGCTCAACCCTTTGCCCTGTAATCTTCCCCATTACAGAGGAGTTCTGCAGCCATTATGGTTGGCTAGCTACCAGTGAAAGGCACTTATTACTGTTGTATAAAGACTTCTTCACAGAGGGACTAAACTCTAGTTACAGCAGTCTCTTGTGGAACAGCCTTGAGCAGACAACATTGACATTTACTAACCACCTCACACAGGCCTAATACTTCATTAGAAAAACAATACATTGGCAGCCGCCACTTGATTTGCTGTAAAGCTGAGGGGCGGGGCTGGTAGGAAAACCACTCTCAAATCTGCAATAACAATTTACAAATCTGTTGAGGAATACAGAGATTATTCTACATGGACGACTTCCATGTTCTACTTATATTGAAGATCTCTCCGGGCCGTGGCAGTGACAGGAAAACAATCATTAGAAGACGGTATATTTATATTTTGTTTGGATCTAAAGTAGCGTTCATTTCCTAAAAAAATGTCATCTTGTCATGGCCAATAGCTATCACAGACCGACCAGTATGAAGTCTATTAGGACATAGTAGAGGCGATGGATCTGTGATAACTTCTACTGGAGCTCTTTGATGAGTTAGGATGTCTATTTGGCATCAGTTTAAACACTTGTCAACACTTATTGACAAAATGGGAGAATGTGACTTTCTAAGACTTAAAGGAGCCTAAGAGGGATACTGCTTGATTAGACTTGCTTTGGAAAAATTCCTATTGTCTTCATGAAATAACTTGAACCAAGTAAGCAATTATGCACGTGCATTGTCTGGGAATAACCGCCCACCGCAGGCAGTTACAAAAACCACATTTCTCAGAACCTGAGTCATTTATATATACACCAAAATGCATTTTCTACACTATTAAAAGGGTTAGGGTTAGAGTTTCTACACTATGGAAAGGGTTAGAGTTAGAGTTTCTACACTATGGAAAGGGTTAGAGTTTCTACACTATGGAAAGGGTTAGAGTTTCTACACTATGGAAAGGGTTAGAGTTAGAGTTTCTACACTATGGAAAGGGTTAGAGTTTCTACACTATGGAAAGGGTTAGAGTTAGAGTTTCTACACTATGGAAAGTGTTAGAGTTTCTACACTATGGAAAGTGTTAGAGTTTCTACACTATGGAAATGGTTAGAGTTTCTACACTATGGAAAGGGTTAGAGTTAGAGTTTCTACACTATGGAAAGGGTTAGAGTTTCTACACTATGGAAATGGTTAGAGTTAGAGTTTCTACACTATGGAACGGGTTAGAGTTTCTAAACTATGGAAAGGGTTAGAGTTTCTACACTATGGAAAGGGTTAGAGTTTCTAAACTATGGAAAGGGTTAGAGTTTCTACACTATGGAAAGGGTTAGAGTTTCTACACTATGGAACGGGTTAGAGTTTCTAAACTATGGAAAGGGTTAGAGTTTCTACACTATGGAAAGGGTTAGAGTTTCTACACTATGGAACGGGTTAGAGTTAGAGTTTCTACACTATGGAAAGGGTTTGAGTTAGAGTTTCTACACTATGGAAAGGGTTAGAGTTTCTACACTATGGAAAGGGTTAGAGTTTCTAAACTATGGAAAGGGTTAGAGTTTCTAAACTATGGAAAGGGTTAGAGTTTCTACACTATGGAAAGGGTTAGAGTTTCTAAACTATGGAAAGGGTTAGAGTTTCTAAACTATGGAAAGGGTTAGAGTTTCTAAACTATGGAAAGGGTTAGAGTTTCTACACTATGGAAAGGGTTAGAGGTTCTAAACTATGGAAAGGGTTAGAGTTTCTAAACTATGGAAAGGGATAGAGTTTCTACACTATGGAAAGGGTTAGAGTTTCTAAACTATGGTTAGGGTTAGAGTTTCTAAACTATGGAAAGGGTTAGAGTTTCTACACTATGGAAAGGGTTAGAGTTTCTACACTATGGAAAGAGTTAGAGTTTCTACACTATGGAAAGGGTTTGAGTTAGAGTTTATACACTAAGGAAAGGGTTAGAGTTTCTAAACTATGGAAAGGGTTAGAGTTTCTAAACTATGTAAAGGGTTAGAGTTTCTACACTATGGAAAGGGTTAGAGTTTCTAAACTATGGAAAGGGTTAGAGTTTCTACACTATGGAAAGGGTTAGAGTTTCTACACTATGGAAATGGTTAGAGTTAGAGTTTCTACACTATGGAAAGTGTTAGAGTTTCTACACTATGGAAATGGTTAGAGTTAGAGTTTCTAAACAATGGAAAGGGTTAGAGTATCTACAATATTGAAATGGTTAGAGTTAGAGTTTCTACACTACAGAGGGTCAGTCACCCGGCTCCCCCCAGACCAGAGACCACCTGACAGAGATAGAGGGTCAGTCTCCCAGCTCCCCCCAGACCAGAGGCCACCAGACAGAGACAGAGGGTCAGTCACCCGGCTCCCCCAGACCAGAGACCACCTGACAGAGACAGAGGGTCAGTCTCCCGGCTCCCCCCAGACCAGAGACCACCTGACAGAGACAGAGGGTCAGTCTCCCGGCTCCCCCCAGACCAGAGACCACCTGACAGAGACAGAGGGTCAGTCTCCCGGCTCCCCCCAGACCAGAGACCACCTGACAGAGACAGAGGGTCAGTCTCCCGGCTCCCCCCAGACCTGACAGAGACAGAGGGTCAGTCACTCGGCTCCCCCCAGAGCAGAGGCCACCTGACAGAGACAGAGGGTCAGTCTCCCGGCTCCCCCCAGACCAGAGACCACCTGACAGAGACAGAGGGTCAGTCTCCCGGCTCCCCCCAGACCAGAGACCACCTGACAGAGACAGAGGGTCAGTCTCCCGGCTCCCCCCAGACCAGAGACCACCTGACAGAGACAGAGGGTCAGTCTCCCGGCTCCCCCCAGACCAGAGACCACCTGACAGAGACAGAGGGTCAGTCTCCCTGCTCCCCCCAGACCTGACAGAGACAGAGGGTCAGTCACCCAGCTCCCCCCAGACCAGAGACCACCTGACAGAGACAGAGGGTCAGTCTCCTGGCTCCCCCCAGACCAGAGACCACCTGACAGAGACAGAGGGTCAGTCTCCCGGCTCCCCCCAGACCAGACAGAGACAGAGGGTCAGTCTCCCAGCTCCCCCCAGACCAGAGACCACCTGACAGAGACAGAGGGTCAGTCTCCCAGGCTCCCCACAGACCAGAGACCACCTGACAGAGACAGAGGGTCAGTCTCCCGGCTCCCCCCAGACCAGAGACCACCTGACAGAGACAGAGGGTCAGTCTCCCGGCTCCCCCCAGACCAGAGACCACCTGACAGAGACAGAGGGTCAGTCTCCCGGCTCCCCCCAGACCAGACAGAGACAGAGGGTCAGTCTGCCGGCTCCCCCCAGACATTAGGCCAACTGACAGAGACAGTCACCCACATACAGCTAGTTTTACAGGTTACAGACAGAGACACTAGCATGAAAAGTCTTCATGTCTTAAGTATAATCTATCAAATAGTTTTTTGGCGGGGTGGTGTGAAGATTCTGCCTCCAGGACATAAAGCTAGCACTACCACAAGTTACTTCAGGTTAAGTATCATCCTGTATTACTAAAGCTGGAAGAGTGTTTCTCTGGGTCGATCCACGGCAGGCTCAGTGGTTGGTGTGTGTGGTGATGTTCCCAGGACATCATTGGACAATTATATGGCCCCCATACTGAGTGGTGTGTGGCCCCCATACTGAGTGGTGTGTGTGTGTGTGTGTGTGTGTGTGTGTGTGTGTGTGTGTGTGTGTGTGTGTGTGTGTGTGTGTGTGTGTGTGTGTGTGTGTGTGTGTGTGTGTGTGTGTGTGTGTGTGTGTGTGTGTGTGTGTGTGTGTGTGTGTGTGTGTGTGTGTGTATATATATATATCCACCACCCATACTGGGAGCAGTGGGATATCTCTGCCTCCCAATCCCCATGAGGCCTAAAATAGGAGGTAGGTGAGAGACAGGGCGCCCATATCGCTAACCAACACACACACTCCTCTCTCCTCTGTTTTATCTCTTCTCTCCTTATCTCCTGGGCTTTCAGCAGGGCTCCCTGGGGTGTCACGAAAACAGGATAAACACGTTTTGATGTTGTCCAATATTCCACTGCAGTGACGTACACACACACACACACACACACACACACACACACACACACACACACACACATACACATACACATACACATACACATACACACACACACACACACACACACACACACACACACATACACACACACACACACACACACACACACACACACACACACACACACACACACACACACACACACACACACACACACACACTGCCATCGGAGAAAGGGACCACCGCACTGCAATGCTAAAACCTCTCAGACTACCGAAACGGAGGACGAAATTGCCTCCTCAGTAACGTTCAGAACAGGTTTGTTACTCTGCATTTCCCTGTCCCACGTTTAATACATAGGACCTCATTAGGTCCACTGTACTGCCCTCTCCACATTCTTCAGTTCTACAACACTAATACAGAATCATCATATTCCATCGGAATTGAATTGTGTTCCGTCTGTGTAATCTTCAGGGTTTATCTTGGTTTACATGTCGCCTTAACATTCCATCGTTTATTATCAACTATTTTTCATGTCATTTAAACAGAAAAGGGAAATATGATTGAATATTCACTCCTCTCTCTCATACGCTGAAGGGAAGTTTTCCTCAAACCAGAAATGATAGCTCCAATTATGAAAGCATCATTCTAAGAATGCCCATGGTATTCCGAAATGTGTTGGCTTAGACATCAACACTAGCTGCGTAAGGAACACAGCAGTCAGGCTGGGATTCATGTGATGTCATGCAATGTGACCGATGACTTTGTCGCCGTGAGGAAACAAACTATTCCAATCATTTCCACTGTCTGTTTTCTCTGGTATAAACAGTTTTAATATGAGTATTTTGGAAGTCATGGTCAATATAGCAGCGCTAATGATCACGGTCGCAGTGGGAAGGAAGACAGACTCACATCCCAGCGGTAACGGAAGCTGTACTGTAGATAATCAATGTGAGTAGATGTTTAATGTTGTGAGGTAAACCTCTAGAGGCTGAGATACTAACACCACTAAAGCACATATGCAAGACCACTTAATAGACGCGTATTCACCCTTTTATCACCCTTCAATGGAAGGTGACATATCTGAGTGTGGAACAGCTTGATCCGCCATCCGCGGAAGAGATGAGCAGGAAGAGAGGGAGGACTGTGAGAGGAGAAGAAGAGACAGGGAGGATCTTCACTGAGATCTAGCAGAGTGTGTCACACTATAACTACCAACACACATACTATATATCAAACCTCCTAACCTACACTATATATTCAAAAGTATGTGGACACCCCTTCAAATGAGTGGATTCGGCTATTTCGTCCACACGCCATGCTGACAGGTGTATAAATTCTAGCACACATCCATGCAATCTTCATAGACAAACATTGACAGCAGAATGGCCTCACTGAAGAGGTCAGTGACTTTCACCGTGGCACAGTCATAGGATGCTACCTTTCCAACAACTCAGTTCATCAAATTTCTGCCCTGCTAGAGCTGCCCCGGTCAATTGTAAGTGCTGTCATTGTGAAGTGGAACTGTCTAGCAGCAACAACTGCTCAGCCGCGAAGTGGTAGGCCACCCAAGCTCACAGAACCGGACCGCCGAGTGCTGAAGCGTGTAGCACATACACATTGTCTGTCCTCGGTTGCAACACTCACTACCGAGTTCCAAACTGCCTCTGGAAGCAACGTCAGCACAATAACTGTTCTTCGAGAGCTTCATGAAATGGGTTTCCATGGCCGAGCAGCTGCTCACAAGCCCAAGATCACCATGCGCAATGCCAAGTGACGGCTAGAGTGGTGTAAAGCTCGCCACCATTTTACTCAAGTGGAAACGCGAGTAAAATCTCTGGAGTGATGAATCATGCTTCAACAACTGGCAGTCCGACTGACGAATCTGGGTTTGGCAGATGCCAGGACAACGCTACCAACGCTACGCTAGTACTTACACACAACTATTTCATGTTTCTAAATGATTTCTTTATTCAGACGAAGGGTACTGCTATGGGATCCCCCATGGCTCCTAACTATGCTAATCTGTATGTTGGTTACATGGAGAAACAGTCTATTTTCAATCCTCTCAAAAATGTTTTCTTGCCTAACATCATTATTTGGAAACGGTATATTGATGATATTTTTGTTCTATGGAGGGGTGATGTAAAACAGCTCCAGGCGTTCCATGATTTTCTTAACTCCTGTTCTGAACATTTGAGATTTACTATGCAATCTGATACACGTCAAATCAGTTTTCTTGATCTTCTGATCTTGTGTGAAAATAATGTTCTATACACTGATCTTTACAGGAAACCTACTGATCGTAACAGTTTGTTGAGGGCTGACAGTTGTCACCCACTTCCCTTGAAAAATAGTTTGCCCTACAGCCAATTCTGTCGAATCAAAAGAATTTGCAAAAAACAATCAGATTTCGACAGAAATATGGCTGAGACGCAAAGAAAGTTCAAGGAGAGGGGGTACAAAAATGATCAGATTAATAATGCCATTGAGAAAATTCAAAACAAAACGAGACATGACCTTTTTCAAGGGCAGTCTCGCAAAAAGACGCATTCTTGCATTTTAACTACCCACTATTCAAAGCGCTCTGAACAAATTAAGGGAATCGTTCACAAACATTGGCATATTCTTAAATCCGATGATAGTCTCGGTAATGTGTTTTCTGACCTTCCCTTGGTCGTATTTTCGCGGGGCAGAAATCTCCGAGACCAATTGGTACACTCTGATTTAACCCCCCAAGATATTCCTGAACAACGTCTATTTGCGCCCCTATTGGATGGTAATTATAAGTGTAATGGCTGTGCCCAATGCAATGGCACTTATAAATGCAGATCCTTTAAACATCCACAAACAGGGACATCGATCCCAATCAAAGGTGTTATTACGTGCTCCACTAAGGCAGTTATTTATCTCATAACTTGTCCTTGTGGTAAAAATTATGTGGGTAAAACAAAGCGTGAATTAAAAGTACGTATCTCAGAGCATCGTAGCACCATTAGGTGCAAAAACTTGACCTACCCAGTTGCGGCCCACTTTTTGGAGGCAGGCCACTCGATTTCATCTTTGCGTTATATTGGCATCGAACATGTCACCCTCCCTAGGAGAGGGGGTGACCTTGATAATTTATTGTTAAGACGAGAGGCTGCTTGGATATTTAACTTAAAGACCCTTGCTCCCTTCGGTCTTAATGTGGACTTTGATCTGAAGCCATTCTTGTGATTGTTGTGATTGTTGTGACTTTGCCATTGTGGTTGTTTGTAGGCTTGTGTGGTCTTTAGTGTGTCTATGATCGTATGCTATCCATTTGTATTAATTGTATGTTGCTCATTCTATGCCGTTTTAATATGAGTAATTAACCAATGATATTAGGCCACTGTTGGCCATGATTACAGACACCTGTGTGTCTTGACACTATATATAAACGAGTCATCCCGCAGTGTCTGTGATTGTACCCTGATGAAGACAGCTTGCCTGTCGAAACGTTGGTAATTAAATATTTTTGCATCTGAGCTCCTAGAGTGTGCGGCTCTCCTTTATTTTCTAGTTTTCTACTCCGCTAGCCAGCACCTCGCCTACATAGGTGTGCGTTTCTTTTTTCTTCTAAGTGGAACTGTCTAGCAGCAACAACTGCTCAGCCGCGAAGTGGTAGGCCACCCAAGCTCACAGAACCGGACCGCCGAGTGCTGAAGCGTGTAGCACATACACATTGTCTGTCCTCGGTTGCAACACTCACTACCGAGTTCCAAACTGCCTCTGGAAGCAACGTCAGCACAATAACTGTTCTTCGAGAGCTTCATGAAATGGGTTTCCATGGCCGAGCAGCTGCTCACAAGCCCAAGATCACCATGCGCAATGCCAAGTGACGGCTAGAGTGGTGTAAAGCTCGCCACCATTTTACTCAAGTGGAAACGCGAGTAAAATCTCTGGAGTGATGAATCATGCTTCAACAACTGGCAGTCCGACTGACGAATCTGGGTTTGGCAGATGCCAGGACAACGCTACCTGCCCTAATGCATAGTGCCTACTGCAAAGTTTGGTGGAGGAGGAATAACGGTCTGGGGATGTTTTTCATGGTTTGGGCTAGGACCCTTAGTTCCAGTGAAGGGAAATCTTAACGCTACAGCATACAGCAATTTATTTATATAGCCCTTCGTACATCAGCTGATATCTCAAAGTGCTGTACAGAAACCCAGCCTAAAACCCCAAACAGCAAGCAATGCAGGTGTAGAAGCACGGTGGCTAGGAAAAACTCCCTAGAAAGGCCAAAACCTAGGAGGAAACCTAGGGAGGAACCAGGCTATGAGGGGTGGCCAGTCCTCTTCTGGCTGTGCCGGGTGGAGATTATAACAGAACATGGCCAAGATGTTCAAATGTTCATAAATGGCCAGCTGGTCAAATAATAATAATCACAGTAGTTGTCGAGGGTGCAGCACCTCAGGAGTAAATGTCAGTTGGCTTTTCATAGCCGATCATTAAGAGTATCTCTACCGCTCCTGCAGTCTCTAGAGAGTTGAAAACAGCAGGTCTGACAGCAGGTCTGACATTCTAGATGATGCTGTGCTTCCAACTTTCTGGCAACAGTGTGGTGAAGGCCCTTTCCTGTTTCAGCATGACAATTCCCCAGTGCACAAAGAGAGGTCCATACAGAACTGGTTTGTTGAGATTGGTGTGGAAGAACTTGACTGGCCTGCACAGAGCCCTGACCTCAACCCCATCGAACACCTTTGGGATAAATTGGAATGCCGACTGCGAGCCAGGCCTAATCGCCCAAAATCAGTGACCGACTTCACTAAAGCTCTTGTGGCTGAACGGAAGCAAGTCCTCGCAGCAATGTTCCAAAATCTAGTGGAAAGCCTTCCCAGAAGAGTGGAGGCTGTTATAGCAGCGATGGGGGGACCAACTACATATTAATGCCCATGATTTTGGAATGAGAGGTTCGACGAGCACGTATCCATTCATGTATGTACACAAACACACCAACTAGAACTCAGAGACTTTCCATCACTGGTTACAGACTTCCCGAGTGGCGCAGTGGTCTAAGGCAAAGGTAAAATAGGTATTATGAGGTATGGAAGCCAAAGGAACGGAATAATATGAAGAAATTCTACAGATGGAAGGAAAGCAGTGTCGAAATCTACCAAAAAACAATTAGACAACAACAAATTCAATCCCTTCTAGACAATTTCATGGACAAAATGTTTCACTGTGATAGTGAAGGTGTACATTTGGCAGTAGAAAACCTAAACAGTGTATTTGACCTCTCATCTTAAATATCAAATCTAAAAACTTCAAGCAGACAACCTAAGAAAATTAACAACAATGACAAATGGTTTGACGAAGGGCGCAAAAACCTAAGAAAGAAATTGAGATACCTATCCAACCAAAAACATAGAGATCCAGAAAACCTCAGCCTACGTCTTCACTATGGTGAATCACTAAAACAATACAGAAATACACTACGGAAAAAGAAGGAACAGCACGTCAGAAATCAGCTCAATGTAATTAAAGAATCCATAGACTCTAAACACTTCTGAGAAAATTTGAAAACTCTAAACAAACAACAACACAAATATTTATCTATCCAAAACTGAGATGTATGGGTAAACCACTTCTCCAATCTTTTTGGGTCTATAACAAAGAACAAACAGCAAAAACATATACATGATCAAATACAAATCTTAGAACCAACTATTAAAGACTACCAGAACCCACTGGATCTCCAATTACATTGAATGAACTACAGGACAAAATACAAACCCTCCAACCCAAAAAGTTCTGTGGTGTTGATGGTGTCCTCAATGAAATGATAAAATATACAGACCACAAATTCCAACTGGGTATACTTAAACTCTTTAATGTCATCCTCAGCTCTGGCATCTTCCCCAATATTTGGAAGCAAGGACTGATCACCCTAATCCACAAAAGTGGAGAAACATTTGACCCCAATAACTACTGTGGGATATGCGTCAACAGCAACCTTGGGAAAGTCCTCTGCATTATCATTACAGCAGACTCGTACATTTCCTCAGTGAAAACAATGTACTGAGCAAATGTCAAATTGGCTTTTTACCAAAATATACCTTACGAAAGACCACGTATTCACCCTGCAAACAAACAAACCAAAACAAAGGCAAAGTCTTCTCAAGCTTTGTTGATTAAAAAAATACAAATTGATGGAAAGTGTTGTTGGGGGAAAAAGGTACAACATTATAAAATCCATGTACACAAACAACAAAAACCTCACCCTACTAGAATCTGAAGTCAAATGTCTACTGTTTGCTGATGATCTGGTGCTTCTGTACCCAACCAAGGAGGGCCTACAGCAGCACCTAGATCTTCTGAACAGATTCTGTCAGTATTGGGCCCTGACAGTAAATCTCAGTAAGACAAAAATAATGGTGTTCCAAAAAAGGTCCAGTTCCCAGGACCACGAATACAAATTCCATCTAGACACTGTTGCACTAGAGCACACAAAAAACTTCACCTACATCGGCCTAAACATCAGCACCACAGGTAACTTCCACAAAGCTAAGAAGGGCCTTCAATGCAATCAAAAAGAACATAAAATTTGACATACAAATAATGCATGCAGAGCAGAATTAGGCCAATACCCGCTACAAAATCCAGCAAAGAGACATTAAATTCTACAACCACTTAAAAGGAAGCAATTCCCAAACCTTCCATAACAAAGCCATCACCTACAGAGAAATAAACCTGGAGAAGAGCCCCCTAAGCAAGCTGTTTCTGGGGCTCTGTTCACAAACACAAACAGACCCCACAGAGCCCCAGGACAGCAACACAATTAGACCCAACCAAATCATGAGAAAACAAAAAGATAATTACTTGACACATTGGAAAGAATTTACAAAAAAACAGAGCAAACTTGAATGCTATTTGGCCCTAAATAGAGAATGCACAGTGGCAGAATACCTGACCGCTGTGACTGACCCAAAATGAAGTAAATCTTTGACTATGTACAGAATCAGTGAGCATAGCCTTGCTATTGATAAAGGCCACCAAAGACAGACCTGGATCTCAAGAGAAGACAGGCGATGTGCAAACTGCACACACAATGAGGTGTAAACTGAGCTGCACTTCCTAACCTCCTACCATGTATATGACCATATCAGAGACACATATTTCCCTCAGATTACACAGACCCACAACGAATTTGAAAACAAATGCAATTTGATAAACTCCCTTATCTATTAGGTGAAATAAAACAGTGTGCCATCACAGCAGCAACATTTGTGACCTGTTGCCACAAGAAAAGGGCAACCAGTGATGAACAAACACCATTGTAAATACAACCCACATTTATGTTTATTTATTTTCCCTTTTGCATATCGTTACAACACTGTATATAGACATAATATGACATCTGAAATATCTTTATTATTTTGGAAATGTTGTAAGTTTGATGTTTACTGTTAATTTTTTATTATTTATTTCACTAAGTGTTTATCTATTTCACTTGCTTTGGTAATGTAAACCTATGTTTCCCATGCCAATAAAGCCCTTAAATTGAATTGAAATTGATAGAGATTGACCAAGAGAGAGAGACAGAGAGCGAGAGAGAGAGAGAGAGAGAGAGAGAGAGAGAGAGAGAGAGAGAGAAAGGGGGGATAGCTAAAGATAGAAAGAGAGACAGAGAGCGCGAGAGAGTGCGAGAGAGAGAGAGAGAGAGAGAGGGGGAGAGAGAGAGAGGACAGCTAGAAAGAAACCACTGCTTTCCGTAGTGGCTATATTCTGTTTTCTATATTCTGTATTCTATATTCTGCATTCTATAATCTATAGTCTATATTCTGTATAGTTTCATGATGAATTAGCATTATACTCACTCCAAATATTTACACATTTTTACAAAGAAGTGAAATTATGGCGAGAATAACTTCCACCAGCCATTTATTATATTTTATGCAGCACAGCCATGCAGTAGCGAGCACAGCGGTATTATAGCTATAATATATTGGTATTATGTATAGAATAGTACAGTACAGTATAGTATAATATAGTATAGTATTAGTGTTAGTATAAAATAATATAGTACATTACAAGACAGTATTGTGCTGCATATTATAGTATTAGCATAATATAGTATGGTATGGTACAGTATAGTGTAATATAATATAATATAGTACAGTATAGTATAGTATAGTACACTATAGTATGGTATAGTACAGTATAGTATGGCATAGCACAGTACAATATAGCACAGTATAGTACAGTACAGTACAATATAGTATAGTATAGTACAGTACAATATAGTACAGTATATTACAGTTGTGGAAAATAAAACAACTCAACACTTCTGCCTAGGGACTGGTGTGCCACACATCAACTCTCTGCTGAGGATAAGACCCAGGTGCAACTCTCCAGAAGAGGAAAAACAGATTCCAAGATGTCTTCTTCAAGTGGGGCATCATTTATTATTGAACGTTCCCTGTAGGGAAGATAGCTGCTGCTGCTGCCTGATGGTTGCCCGTTTGACTTGCTGCTTAAGCTGTACAGTACAGAGAGCAGCACACACACACAAACACACACACAGCTCAGTTCAGCTCAGCAACTCCAAGGAAAGACCACCAGAGATACCAGCCTATAGATCTCATCCCGTAGCCACCTGCCACAGTGACTCAATATCTAAAAAGTGAGTGAGTGTTTTTCACTTCAACAGTCAAACTGTCAATCTAAAACAGCAAACTATAACTGTCAAACTATAACTGTCAAACTATAACTGTCAAACTATAACAGTCAAACTATAACAGTCAAACTATAACAGTCAAACTATAACTGTCAAACTATAACTGTCAAACTATAACTGTCAAACTATAACTGTCAAACTATAACAGTCAACTATAACAGTCCAACTATAACTGTCAAACTATAACAGTCAAACTATAACAGTCAAACTATAACAGTCAAACTATAACTGTCAAACTATAACTGTCAAACTATAACTGTCAAACTATAACTGTCAAACTATAACTGTCAAACTATAACTGTCAAACTATAACTGTCAAACTATAACAGTCAAACTATAACTGTCAAACTATAACTGTCAAACTATAACTGGCAAACTATAACAGTCAAACTATAACTGTCAAACTATAACAGTCAAACTATAACAGTCAAACTATAACAGTCAAACTATAACAGTCAAACTATAACTGTCAAACTATAACTGTCAAACTATAACTGTCAAACTATAACTGTCAAACTATAACAGTCAAACTATAACAGTCAAACTATAACTGTCAAACTATAACTGTCAAACTATAACTGTCAAACTATAACAGTCAAACTATAACAGTCAAACTATAACAGTCAAACTATAACTGTCAAACTATAACAGTCAAACTATAACTGTCAAACTATAACTGTCAAACTATAACAGTCAAACTATAACTGTCAAACTATAACTGTCAAACTATAACTGTCAAACTATAACTGTCAACTATAACTGTCAAACTATAACAGTCAAACTATAACAGTCAAACTATAACTGTCCAACTATAACTGTCAAACTATAACTGTCAAACTATAACAGTCAAACTATAACAGTCCAACTATAACTGTCCAACTATAACTGTCAAACTATAACAGTCAAACTATAACTGTCAAGCTATAACTGTCAAACTATAACTGTCAAACTATAACAGTCAAACTATAACAGTCAACTATAACAGTCCAACTATAACTGTCAAACTATAACTGTCAAACTATAACTGTCAAACTATAACTGTCAAACTATAACTGTCAAACTATAACAGTCCAACTATAACTGTCCAACTATAACTGTCCAACTATAACTGTCCAACTAAAGCAGTCAAACTATAACAGTCAAACTATAACAGTCAAACTATAACAGTCAAACTATAACTGTCAAACTATAACTGTCAAACTATAACTGTCAAACTATAACTGTCAACTATAACTGTCAAACTATAACAGTCAAACTATAACAGTCAAACTATAACTGTCCAACTATAACTGTCAAACTATAACTGTCAAACTATAACAGTCAAACTATAACAGTCAAACTATAACTGTCCAACTATAACAGTCCAACTATAACAGTCAAACTATAACTGTCAAACTATAACAGTCAAACTATAACTGTCAAACTATAACAGTCAAACTATAACAGTCAAACTATAACAGTCAAACTATAACAGTCAAACTATAACAGTCAAACTATAACAGTCCAACTATAACTGTCCAACTATAACAGTCAAACTATAACAGTCAAACTATAACTGTCAAACTATAACAGTCAAACTATAACTGTCAAACTATAACAGTCAAACTATAACAGTCAAACTATAACTGTCAAACTATAACAGTCAAACTATAACTGTCAAACTATAACTGTCAAACTATAACAGTCAAACTATAACAGTCAAACTATAACTGTCAAACTATAACAGTCAAACTATAACTGTCAAACTATAACTGTCCAACTATAACTGTCCAACTATAACTGTCCAACTATAACTGTCCAACTATAACTGCCAAACTATATGCACACCTAGATGAAGTGAGAAGTTTTCTTTCAATGTGTTTTTCTTCTAAATCCCTGATTGGAGCCTATTACTGATATATATATATATAGGATATTATCTGCCGTTAGCAACATGAGTAAATCTTTTGTGATTCAAATCAGATGTCCTTCTATCGTCATGCATGTAGGATATTATCTGCCGTTAGCAACATGAGTAATGCTTTTGTGATTCAAATCAGATGTGCTGCTATCGTCATGCACTTCATCCGAGCTGTAGGAGTGTGAAAGACAGAGCCTGTTCGAATGAAGTGATAATTGAAACACTTCAGGAAAGACAGAACTCGACACTAATGAACCATAGCAGTATAAATGTAGTTGTCACGGCAGTGAGACACAGAGGTGCCCAGCCACATCAATGGACCTACGTCTCCAACTCTTTGATTAGGTTTGATTTGTGAGCTACTTACACAACTGTTCACAATATACACATTTCAGATGATCACTTTCCTGTGATGAATAGGAATATAGAAAAAGCGTAAGACAGAAGCTCAGAAGGAAAAGTATCTCTTCAGAAGCTGCTCTTAATCTCTTCATTTGATATTGACTACATCAAATAGAAAACCCCAAAAGCACTTGCACTGGGACTCCTTGGAATCTCTATTAGGCGAATACATTCATGTTATTAAGAAATCCACAGTACAGTATTTTTATCTGTCATATCAGTTCAATTTGATCTTCACACATTCCGGGTGTCTGATTTTACACATTTCAGAGGGAAAAGAGGTTAGGTGTTGACTAACCACGAGTAAACTGTAGGCTATAGAAATAAAGAGATGTGCACACTCTATATACAAACTCCCAGAAACGTAGTTAGTAAACCACCAACATTTCAGGATTTTATTACCTACTAGGAGTGGAATGATAGCACAAACAGACTGGAACCCAGGCTACAGATCCACGGTTTCTTGGGCTCCATTAGTTTGTAAGTGAGTTAGACCAGCTGTGTTCTGGTTGGCATGGTAACTGTATAGCAGGGTCCGGTCAGTCTCCAAGTGCCACCAGTGTCCTCTACAATATGGAGATGATGTAATCCCGTAACACCCACAACACATCTCCCTGACCTGACACTTTTGGCGTGTGTGCGTGTGTGTGTGTGTGCGTGTGTGTGTGCGTGTGTGTGTGTGTGCGTGTGTGTGTGCGTGTGTGTGTGTAATCATGTAACACCACACACACAACTCTCAGACCTGACAAGTAAGTTAAATAAAAATCTCTCTCTTGCTCAATTACAATTTCAATTCAAGGGGCTTTATTGGCATGGGAAACAGTAAACATTACACTCACAAAAGTTTAAAAATTAAAAATACTTTCTCTCTATATATCTCTCTCCATGTAAAGTTGTCATAAACATGACTTTTAAAACATCCCAGAACCTGTATTGACTGAAGTTATTATGAGAACTTAAAGTGTGTGGACATCCCTTCAAATTAGTGGATTTGGCTATTTCAGCCACACCAGTTAATGACAGGTGCATAAAATCGAGCACACACACATACAATCTCCATAGACAAACATTGGCAGTATAACGGCCTTACTGAAGAGCTCAGTGACCTTCAACGTGGCAATGTCATAGGATGCCAACTTTCCAACAAGTCAGTTCGTCAATGACATTCTAGACCATGTTGTGCTTCCACGTTATTTTGGTAAAAAATATATTTTTTGGGGGGGAGGAGGTAAATCAGCTTTCATATTGCAGATAGACTGTGGCTCCATCAATGTAATTGTCTGTATCATTTTCAATCCCCCAGATATACAGTTTATTCAGACCCCTTCCCTTATTACACATGTTGTGACCTTACAGCCATATTCTAAAACTGATTACTGAGAAATGTTTCCACATCAATCTACACACAATACCCCATAATGACATCACAATACCCCATAATGACATCACAATACCCCATAATGACAAAAGCAAAAACAGATGGTTAGAGACTTTTGCACATTTATTAAATATAAGAAACAGAAATACCTTGGTAGATATATATACAGTGGGGCAAAAAAGTATTTAGTCAGCCACCAACTGTGCAAGTTCTCCCACTTAAAAAGATGAGAGGCCGTAAAATACTTATTTTCCACCATAATTTGCAAATAAATTCATAAAAAAATCATAAATTTTGTGTACCTATGATGAAAATTACAGGAAAATTACCTATCTCATCTTTTTAAGTGGGAGAACTTGCACAATTGGTGGCTGACTAAATACTTTTTTGCCCCACTGTAAGTATTCAGACCCTTTGCTATGAGACTAGAAATTGAGTTCAGGTGCATCCTGTTTCCATTGATCGTCCTTGAGATGTTTCTACAACTTGATTGGAGTCCACCTGTGTTAAATTCAATTGATTGGACGTGATTTAGAAAGGCACACCCATCTACATACTGTAGGGTTCCAAAGTTGACAGTGCATATCAGAGCAAAAAACAAGGCATGAGGTCTAAGGAATTGTCCGTAGAGCTACGAGACAGGATTGTGTTGAGGCACAAATCTAGGGAAGGATACCAAAAAATGTCTGCAGCATTGAAGGTCCCCAAGATTTTCCATCATTCCTAACTGGAAGAAGTTTGGAGCCACCAAGACTTCCTAGAGCTGGCCGCATGGCCAAACTGAGCAATCGGGGGAGAAGGGCCTTGTTCAGGGAGGTGACCAATAACCCGATGGTCACTCTGACAGAGCTCTACAGTTCCTCTGTGGAAATGGGAGAACCTTCCAGAAGGACAATCATCTCTGCAGCATTCCACCAATCAGGCCTTTATGGTAGAGTGGCCAGAAGGAAGCCACTCCTCAATAAAAGGCACATGACAGGTCACTTGGAGTTTGCCAAAAGGAACCCAAAGGACACTCAGACTATGAGAAACAAGATTATCTGGTATGATGAAACCAAGATTGAACTCTTTGGCCTGAATGAAATGCATCACGTCTGGAGGAAACCTGGCACCATTCTTACGGGGAAGCACGGTGGTGGCAGCATCATGCTGTGGGGATGTTTTTGAGCGGCAGGACCTGGGAGACTAGTCAGGATCGATGCAAAAATGAATGGATTAAATTACAGAGATATCCTTGATGAAAACCTGCTCTAGAGCGCTCAAGACCTCAGACTGGGGCGAAGGTTTACCATCCAACAGGTCAACGACCCTAAGCACACAGCCAAGACAAGGCAGGAGTGGCTTCGGGACAAGTCTCTGAATGTCCTTGAGTGGCTCTGCCACAGCCCGGACTCGAACCCGATCTAACATCTCTGGAGAGACCTGAAAATAGCTGTGCAGCGACACTCCCATCCAACCTGACAGAGCTTGAGAGGATCTGCAGAGAAGAATGGGAGAAACTCCCCAAACACAGGTGTGCCAAGCTTGTAGCATCATACCCAAGAACACTTGATGTTGTTATCACTGCCAAAGGTGCTTCAACAAAGTACTGGGTAAAGGGTCTGAAAACTTATGAAAATGTTATATTTCCGTGTTTATTTTTAATACATTTGCAAAAATGTCTAAAAAACAGTTTTTGCTTTGTCATTTTGAGGTATTATGTATAGATTGATGAGGGAAAAACCTATTGAATACATTTTAGAATAAGGCTGTAATGTAACAACATTTTGAAAAAGTCAAGGGGTCTGAATACTTTCTGAATGCACTGTATTTTTTTGTACATATTTTGCCTCTTTATTTGTTTTCCCCTAACCCTACCACCCCTCCCCTAATTGGAGTAAACTAATGTACCACAACACTTAGGCTTCTACTTCCAGCTTATACATACTATTTACTCTAAATGTCACGGACATTGTATATTTGACAATAGTTACAGTATCTTTTTGTTTGTTTCCAGTCCCATCCTTCAGCTCCCCTCAACCCTCCCATCTATCTCTGAAGACCATCCAGTCCCTGTCTTCAGCTCCCCTCAACCCCTCCCATCTATCTCTGAAGACCATCCAGTCCCAGCCTTCAGCTCCCCTCAACTCCTCCCATCTATCACTGAAGACCATCCAGTCCCATCCTTCAGCTCCCCTCAACTCCTCCCATCTATCTCTGAAGACCATCCAGTCCCATCCTTCAGCTACACTCAACCCCTCCCATCTATCTCTGAAGACCATCCAGTTTTTCTATTTGCCATATATTTTCCATCTGTGTTGTTTCACAAAAGTTCTGAACCTTTATACAGGTTTACGGACACAGAATATTTTACATTAGTTATCTTGTTATTTTTAGTCCAACCCTTGTGCTTCTAACTTTGTGGCAACAGTTTGCGGAAGGCCCTTTCCTGTTTCAACATGACAATGCCCCCGTGGTTTGTTGTGATTGGTGTGGAAGAACTTGAGTGGCCTGCACAGAGCCCTGACCTCAACCCCATCGAACACCTTTGGAATGAATTTCTACATCTAGTGGAAAGTCTTCCCAGAAGAGTGGAGGCTGTTATAACAGCAAAAGGGGGACTAACTCCATATTAATGCCCATGATTTTGGAATGAGACGTTTGACGAGCAGGTGTCCACATACTTTTAGCCATGTAGAGTGTATGTCTTCCAGACCGATTTTTCTTGTCGAACGCGGATTGGAACTGGCAACCTTCCAGTTGAGTTAAGAGTTTAAACCTTAGAAATGTTTTATCCACACATGTCAAGGCAGGCTTTTCATTTCAATAGTAATTTCTCCTATAGCTCCATGTTCATTATTAGTCTACCCTTCACTTTCATTTCAGTAGGAGTTGAAAGGGTTTGATTGGCTATAAAGCAGGAAATACCAATTTGTCCGCAACACCTATGAAATGATTACATATGAAAATCCATGTAGTTTGACTATTAAGACGTGATTACATGTATATAGACCCCTGGTTCTGTATGTCCAAGTATTGATTTCTACCTTTCTACCTGATTTACAGCCTCAATCCCAGTCCATCATCTATCTACACAGGGTCCTTATGGTCCCAATCAGAGAACATTTCTTCATCCTCCCGTCTGTTCTCAACTCCATGGGAGGCAGGCTCTGGCCATGAGGTTTATTGCCAGGATTGGCTATACTTCTATTGACCACATATAGTACGGGTCTACCTACGTAGGGCCATTAGGAGAGGTGCATAGCAGGGAGGGGGCCTCAGGTCTGTCGGAAAAGACTCCACTTCATCTGAATAAACTTTGATTGATTCAAACACAATACACAATACTAACGTCCTATCCATCTCTACATCTTTATCTCATAAACCCATTAATAGCGTGATACAAGCTTACATAGAGCTCTATCTCTAACTCCCTAATACAGGGGCAACTTCAAAGCCATAATGAATGGCTGGCTACCTTAATTAATTCTCTCCCTGCTTGTCATTGGCGTCTGTACACCCCTTTGCCTGGCTCTCGCCAATGACACAGAGCCTTTAACAAAAGCCTGTGGTTAAGCTGAAGAGCTCCTCAGTAATCTATCTCCTTTAGACGGCCATTGAACACGGCCACAGAGGTCCAAGTCTTATCTGTTTCCTATTCTGTTATCTACTGGAAGAAGGAAGACATGCTTAATGAGCTAGCAGAATGTATCTCTCTCTCTCTCTTTCTCTCTCTCTTAATAAACATCCTCTTTTTCTATCTATTTCACTCTCTCTTTGTTTCCTCCATCGATCAGATATTTTCAGATGGACTGCGTGACGCATTGGCCTCGGACAGAGAGAGGGAAAAAGAAAGAAAGATGGAGAGAGAGGGGAGGAGAGAGAGAGAGAGAAAGAGTTGGGAGACAGAGAGAGCGGGGCGGAGAGACAGAGAGAGAGAAAGAAAGAGGGGGAGGAGAGAGAGAGAGAGAGAGAGAGAGAGAGAGAGAGAGAGAAAGAAAGAGGGGGGAGACAGAGAGAACGTGGGGGAGAGACAGAGAGAGAAAGAAAGAGGGGGAAGAGAGAGAGAGAGAGAGAGAGAGAGAGAGAGAGAGAGAGAGAGAGAAAGAGGGGGGAGAGAGAGAGAAATACTATACTTAGCAAAATCTTTCAGGAAATGGAGATATTGACTAGGCAGACGGAGATGAAGGGTGGATGGAAGAGAGGAGAAATAAAGGAGAGATCAGGTGACTGGGGTGGCTGGGCAGCAGGGTGCAGGGTGGTCAGTCGGATGGAACATCCAGTGCTCTTAGCGTGTCTTGGTGTCTGGTTAATTAAAGGCCACACGAGAGACAGAAGCGGTGTCCCAGATGGCACCCTATTCCCTACATCATGCAATAGTTTTGACAAGAAATAGTGCACTATGTAGGGACTATAATGCCATTTGGGATGCACCCAGAGAGACAGTATGGGAGACGGCCAAGATCTCTCTCTCTCTCTCTCTCTCTCTCTCTCTCTCTCTCTCTCTCTCTCTCTCTCTCTCTCTCTCTCTCTCTCTCTCTCTCTCACTCATTCCTTCTCTATCTTCTCTCCTGTTCGTTCAGTTTCTTTTTTCTCTCTTGTGCTCCTTCTCCCTTCTTGCACACCGGCCTCCCTTTGAAGATGTACTTAGTTCAACTGATGAGGAATGTAAAGCAAGGGACGGTGGACGGGGGGGCTCTTCCGCCACACAAAGCACACTGCAATCTGTCGGGCTCAGCGCTCGCTCTCTATCGCACATCAAGGCTTATATGACAGGCATGAAAATGAGGTAACTCCTTCTGGGGGAAAAAATGAACAAGCAAAGCACAAGCAGTACAGAGAGCCCACAGCTACCTCTGACAGAACAACTACCTCTGAGAGAATAGCTACTTCTGAAAGAACAGCTACCTCTGAGTGAACAGCTACCTCTGACAGAACAACTACCTCTGAGAGAACAACTACCTCTGAGAGAACAGCTACCTCTGACAGACCAGCTACCTCTGAGAGAACAGCTACATCTGAGAGAATAGCTACCTCTGAGAGAATAGCTACCTCTGAGAGAATGGCTACCTCTGAGAGAATGGCTACCTCGGCAGAACAGCTACCTCTGACAGAACAGCTACCTCTGAGAGAACAGCTACCTCTGAGAGAATAGCTACCTCTGAGAGAATGGCTACCTCTGAGAGAATGGCTACCTCGGCAGAACAGCTACCTCTGACAGAACAGCTACCTCTGAGAGAACAGCTACCTCTGAGAGAATAGCTACCTCTGAGAGAATAGCTACCTCTGAGAGAATGGCTACCTCGGCAGAACAGCTACCTCTGAGAGAACAGCTACCTCTGACAGAGCAACTACCTCTGAGAGAACAACTACCTCTGAGAGAACAGCTACCTCTGAGAGAACAGCTACCTCTGACAGAGCAACTACCTCTGAGAGAACAGCTACCTCTGAGAGAATGGCTACCTCGGCAGAACAGCTACCTCTGAGAGAACAGCTACCTCTGAGAGAACAGCTACCTCTGAGAGAACAGCTACCTCTGACAGAACAACTACCTCTGACAGAACAGCTACCTCTGACAGACCAGCTACCTCTGACAGACCAGCTACCTCTGACAGAACAGCTACCTCTGACAGAACAACTACCTCTGACAGAACAACTACCTCTGACAGAACAGCTACCTCTGACAGAACAACTACTACCTCTGACAGAACAACTACCTCTGACAGAACAACTACCTCTGACAGAACAACTACCTCTGACAGAACAACTACCTCTGACAGAACAGCTACCTCTGACAGAACAACTACCTCTGACAGAACAACTACCTCTGACAGAACAACTACCTCTGAGAGAACAACTACCTCTGACAGAACAGCTACCTCTGACAGACCAGCTACCTCTGACAGAACAACTACCTCTGACAGAACAACTACCTCTGACAGAACAACTACCTCTGAGAGAACAACTACCTCTGACAGACCAGCTACCTCTGACAGACCAGCTACCTCTGACAGAACAGCTACCTCTGACAGAACAGCTACCTCTGACAGAACAACTACCTCTGACAGACCAGCTACCTCTGACAGACCAGCTACCTCTGACAGACCAGCTACCTCTGACAGAACAGCTACCTCTGACAGAACAACTACTACCTCTGACAGAACAGCTACCTCTGACATAACAGCTACCTCTGACATAACAACTACCTCTGACAGACCAGCTACCTCTGACAGACCAGCTACCTCTGACAGACCAGCTACCTCTGTCAGAACAGCTACCTCTGACAGAACAACGACTACCTCTGACAGAACAGCTACCTCTGACATAACAGCTACCTCTGACATAACAACTACCTCTGACAGACCAGCTACCTCTGACATAACAACTACCTCTGACAGACCAGCTACCTCTGACATAACAACTACCTCTGACAGAACAACTACCTCTGACAGAACAGCTACCTCTGACAGAACAACTACCTCTGACAGACCAGCTACCTCTGACATAACAACTACCTCTGACAGACCAGCTACCTCTGACATAACAACTACCTCTGACATAACAACTATCTCTGACATAGCAACTACCTCTGACAGAACAACTACCTCTGACAGACCAGCTACCTCTGACAGACCAGCTACCTCTGAGAGACCAGCTACCTCTGACAGAACAGCTACCTCTGACAGAACAGCTACCTCTGACAGAACAACTACCTCTGACAGAACAGCTACCTCTGACAGAACAACTACCTCTGAGAGAACAGCTACCTCTGAGAGAACAGCTACCTCTGAGAGAACAGCTACCTCTGAGAGAATAGCTACCTCTGAGAGAATGGCTACCTCGGCAGAACAGCTACCTCTGACAGACCAGCTACCTCTGAGAGAACAGCTACCTCTGACAGAACAGCTACCTCTGAGAGAACAGCTACCTCTGACAGAGCAATTACCTCTGAGAGAATAGCTACCTCTGAGAGAACAACTACCTCTGACACAACAACTACCTCTGACACAACAACTACCTCTGAGAGAACAACTACCTCTGACATAACAACTACCTCTGACAGAACAACTACCTCTGACAGAACAGCTACCTCTGACAAACCAGCTACCTCTGACATAACAACTACCTCTGAGAGAACAACTACCTCTGACAGAACAGCTACCTCTGACAGACCAGCTACCTCTGACAGAACAACTACCTCTGACAGAACAACTACCTCTGACAGAACAACTACCTCTGAGAGAACAACTACCTCTGACAGACCAGCTACCTCTGACAGACCAGCTACCTCTGACAGAACAGCTACCTCTGACAGAACAGCTACCTCTGACAGAACAACTACCTCTGACAGACCAGCTACCTCTGACAGACCAGCTACCTCTGACAGACCAGCTACCTCTGACAGAACAGCTACCTCTGACAGAACAACTACTACCTCTGACAGAACAGCTACCTCTGACAGAACAACTACCTCTGACAGAACAGCTACCTCTGACATAACAACTACCTCTGACATAACAACTACCTCTGACATAACAACTACCTCTGACAGAACAACTAACTCTGACAGACTAGCTACCTCTGACAGACCAGCTACCTCTGAGAGACCAGCTACCTCTGACAGAACAGCTACCTCTGACAGAACAGCTACCTCTGACAGAACAACTACCTCTGACAGAACAGCTACCTCTGACAGAACAACTACCTCTGAGAGAACAGCTACCTCTGAGAGAACAGCTACCTCTGAGAGAACAGCTACCTCTGAGAGAATAGCTACCTCTGAGAGAATGGCTACCTCGGCAGAACAGCTACCTCTGACAGACCAGCTACCTCTGAGAGAACAGCTACCTCTGACAGAACAGCTACCTCTGAGAGAACAGCTACCTCTGACAGAGCAATTACCTCTGAGAGAATAGCTACCTCTGACACAACAACTACCTCTGAGAGAACAACTACCTCTGACAGACCAGCTACCTCTGACATAACAACTACCTCTGACAGAACAACTACCTCTGACAGAACAGCTACCTCTGACAAACCAGCTACCTCTGACATAACAACTACCTCTGACAGAACAACTACCTCTGAGAACAACTACCTCTGAGAGAACAACTACCTCTGACAGAACAACTACCTCTGACAGAACAACTACCTCTGACAGAACAACTACCTCTGACAGAACAGCTACCTCTGACAGAACAACTACCTCTGAGAGAACAACTACCTCTGACAGAACAACTACCTCTGAGAGAACAACTACCTCTGACAGAACAACTACCTCTGACAGAACAACTACCTCTGAGAGAACAACTACCTCTGACAGAACAACTACCTCTGACAGAACAACTACCTCTGACATAACAACTACCTCTGACACAACTACTACCTCTGACAGAACAACTACCTCTGAGAACAACTACCTCTGAGAGAACAACTACCTCTGACAGAACAACTACCTCTGACAGAACAACTACCTCTGACATAACAACTACCTCTGACACAACAACTACCTCTGAGAGAACAACTACCTCTGACAGAACAACTACCTCTGACAGAACAACTACCTCTGACAGACCAGCTACCTCTGACATAACAACTACCTCTGACAGAACAACTACCTCTGACAGACCAGCTACCTCTGAGAGAACAACTACCTCTGACAGAACAGCTACCGCTGACAGAACAACTACCTCTGACATACCAGCTACCTCTGACATAACAACTACCTCTGACAGACCAGCTACCTCTGACATAACAACTACCTCTGACAGACCAGCTACCTCTGACATAACAACTACCTCTGACAGAACAGCTACCTCTGACAGACCAGCTACCTCTGATATAACAACTACCTCTGACAGAACAGCTACCTCTGACATAACAACTACCTCTGACAGAACAACTACCTCTGACAGACCAGCTACCTCTGACATAACAACTACCTCTGACAGACCAGCTACCTCTGACATAACAACTACCTCTGACAGACCAGCTACCTCTGACATAACAACTACCTCTGACAGAACAACTACCTCTGACATAACAGCTACCTCTGACAGACCAGCTACCTCTGAGAGAACAACTACCTCTGACAGAACAGCTACCTCTGACAGAACAACTACCTCTGACATACCAGCTACCTCTGACATAACAACTACCTCTGACAGAACAGCTACCTCTGACAGAACAACTACCTCTGACATAACAACTACCTCTGATATAACAACTACCTCTGATATAACAACTACCTCTGACAGACCAGCTACCTCTGACATAACAACTACCTCTGACAGAACAACTACCTCTGACAGACCAGCTACCTCTGACATAACAACTACCTCTGACAGACCAGCTACCTCTGACATAACAACTACCTCTGACAGAACAACTACCTCTGACAGACCAGCTACCTCTGACATAACAACTACCTCTGACAGACCAGCTACCTCTGACATAACAACTACCTCTGACATAACAACTACCTCTGACATAACAACTACCTCTGACAGAACAACTACCTCTGACAGACCAGCTACCTCTGACAGACCAGCTACCTCTGACAGACCAGCTACCTCTGACAGAACAGCTACCTCTGACAGAACAACTACCTCTGACAGAACAGCTACCTCTGACAGAACAACTACCTCTGAGAGAACAGCTACCTCTGACAGAACAGCTACCTCTGAGAGAACAGCTACCTCTGAGAGAATAGCTACCTCTGAGAGAATGGCTACCTCGGCAGAACAACTACCTCTGACACAACAACTACCTCTGACACAACAACTACCTCTGAGAGAACAACTACCTCTGACATAACAACTACCTCTGACAGAACAACTACCTCTGACAGAACAACTACCTCTGACAGAACAGCTACCTCTGACAGAACAACTACTACCTCTGACAGAACAACTACCTCTGACAGAACAACTACCTCTGACAGAACAACTACCTCTGACAGAACAACTACCTCTGACAGAACAGCTACCTCTGACAGAACAACTACCTCTGACAGACCAACTACCTCTGACATAACAACTACCTCTGACAGAACAACTACCTCTGACAGAACAGCTACCTCTGACAGACCAGCTACCTCTGACAGAACAACTACCTCTGACAGAACAACTACCTCTGACAGAACAACTACCTCTGACAGACCAGCTACCTCTGACAGACCAGCTACCTCTGACAGAACAGCTACCTCTGACAGAACAGCTACCTCTGACAGAACAACTACCTCTGACAGACCAGCTACCTCTGACAGACCAGCTACCTCTGACAGACCAGCTACCTCTGACAGAACAGCTACCTCTGACAGAACAACTACTACCTCTGACAGAACAGCTACCTCTGACAGAACAACTACCTCTGACAGAACAGCTACCTCTGACATAACAACTACCTCTGACAGACCAGCTACCTCTGACATAACAACTACCTCTGACATAACAACTACCTCTGACAGAACAGCTACCTCTGACAGAACAACTACCTCTGACAGACCAGCTACCTCTGACAGACCAGCTACCTCTGACAGAACAGCTACCTCTGACAGAACAGCTACCTCTGACAGAACAACTACCTCTGACAGAACAGCTACCTCTGACAGAACAGCTACCTCTGAGAGAACAGCTACCTCTGAGAGAACAGCTACCTCTGAGAGAACAGCTACCTCTGAGAGAATAGCTACCTCTGAGAGAATGGCTACCTCGGCAGAACAGCTACCTCTGACAGACCAGCTACCTCTGAGAGAACAGCTACCTCTGACAGAACAGCTACCTCTGAGAGAACAGCTACCTCTGACAGAGCAATTACCTCTTTGAGAATAGCTACCTCTGACACAACAACTACCTCTGAGAGAACAACTACCTCTGACAGACCAGCTACCTCTGACAGAACAACTACCTCTGACAGAACAGCTACCTCTGACAGAACAACTACCTCTGACAGACCAACTACCTCTGACATAACAACTACCTCTGAGAGAACAACTACCTCTGACAGAACAGCTACCTCTGACAGACCAGCTACCTCTGACAGACCAGCTACCTCTGACAGAACAACTACCTCTGACAGAACAACTACCTCTGACAGAACAACTACCTCTGAGAGAACAACTACCTCTGACAGACCAGCTACCTCTGACAGACCAGCTACCTCTGACAGAACAGCTACCTCTGACAGAACAGCTACCTCTGACAGAACAACTACCTCTGACAGACCAGCTACCTCTGACAGACCAGCTACCTCTGACAGACCAGCTACCTCTGACATAACAACTACCTCTGACATAACAACTACCTCTGACAGAACAGCTACCTCTGACAGAACAACTACCTCTGACAGACCAGCTACCTCTGACATAACAACTACCTCTGACAGACCAGCTACCTCTGACATAACAACTACCTCTGACATAACAACTACCTCTGACATAGCAACTACCTCTGACAGAACAACTAACTCTGACAGACTAGCTACCTCTGACAGACCAGCTACCTCTGACAGACCAGCTACCTCTGACAGAACAGCTACCTCTGACAGAACAGCTACCTCTGACAGAACAACTACCTCTGACAGAACAACTACCTCTGACAGAACAACTACCTCTGACAGACCAGCTACCTCTGACATAACAACTACCTCTGACATAACAACTACCTCTGACATAACAACTACCTCTGACAGAACAACTACCTCTGACAGACCAGCTACCTCTGACAGACCAGCTACCTCTGAGAGACCAGCTACCTCTGACAGAACAGCTACCTCTGACAGAACAACTACCTCTGACAGAACAGCTACCTCTGACAGAACAACTACCTCTGAGAGAACAGCTACCTCTGACAGAACAGCTACCTCTGAGAGAACAGCTACCTCTGAGAGAATAGCTACCTCTGAGAGAATGGCTACCTCGGCAGAACAGCTACCTCTGACATAACAACTACCTCTGACACAACAACTACCTCTGAGAGAACAACTACCTCTGACAGAACAACTACCTCTGACAGAACAACTACCTCTGACAGAACAACTACCTCTGACAGAACAACTACCTCTGACAGAACAACTACCTCTGACAGAACAACTACCTCTGACAGAACAACTACCTCTGACAGAACAGCTACCTCTGACAGAACAACTACCTCTGACAGACCAACTACCTCTGACATAACAACTACCTCTGACAGAACAACTACCTCTGACAGAACAGCTACCTCTGACAGACCAGCTACCTCTGACAGAACAACTACCTCTGACAGAACAACTACCTCTGACAGAACAACTACCTCTGACAGACCAGCTACCTCTGACAGACCAGCTACCTCTGACAGAACAGCTACCTCTGACAGAACAGCTACCTCTGACAGAACAACTACCTCTGACAGACCAGCTACCTCTGACAGACCAGCTACCTCTGACAGACCAGCTACCTCTGACAGAACAGCTACCTCTGACAGAACAACTACTACCTCTGACAGAACAGCTACCTCTGACAGAACAACTACCTCTGACAGAACAGCTACCTCTGACAGAACAACTACCTCTGACAGACCAGCTACCTCTGACATAACAACTACCTCTGACATAACAACTACCTCTGACAGAACAGCTACCTCTGACAGAACAACTACCTCTGACAGACCAGCTACCTCTGACATAACAACTACCTCTGACAGACCAGCTACCTCTGACATAACAACTACCTCTGACATAACAACTACCTCTGACATAGCAACTACCTCTGACAGAACAACTACCTCTGACAGACCAGCTACCTCTGACAGACCAGCTACCTCTGAGAGACCAGCTACCTCTGACAGAACAGCTACCTCTGACAGAACAGCTACCTCTGACAGAACAACTACCTCTGACAGAACAGCTACCTCTGACAGAACAACTACCTCTGAGAGAACAGCTACCTCTGAGAGAACAGCTACCTCTGAGAGAACAGCTACCTCTGAGAGAATAGCTACCTCTGAGAGAATGGCTACCTCGGCAGAACAGCTACCTCTGACAGACCAGCTACCTCTGAGAGAACAGCTACCTCTGACAGAACAGCTACCTCTGAGAGAACAGCTACCTCTGACAGAGCAATTACCTCTGAGAGAATAGCTATCTCTGAGAGAACAACTACCTCTGACACAACAACTACCTCTGACAGAACAACTACCTCTGACAGAACAACTACCTCTGACAGAACAACTACCTCTGACAGAACAACTACCTCTGACAGACCAACTACCTCTGACATAACAACTACCTCTGAGAGAACAACTACCTCTGACAGAACAGCTACCTCTGACAGACCAGCTACCTCTGACAGAACAACTACCTCTGACAGAACAACTACCTCTGACAGAACAACTACCTCTGAGAGAACAACTACCTCTGACAGACCAGCTACCTCTGACAGACCAGCTACCTCTGACAGAACAGCTACCTCTGACAGAACAGCTACCTCTGACAGAACAACTACCTCTGACAGACCAGCTACCTCTGACAGACCAGCTACCTCTGACAGACCAGCTACCTCTGACATAACAACTACCTCTGACAGAACAACTACCTCTGACAGAACAGCTACCTCTGACAGAACAACTACCTCTGACAGACCAGCTACCTCTGACATAACAACTACCTCTGACAGACCAGCTACCTCTGACATAACAACTACCTCTGACATAACAACTACCTCTGACATAGCAACTACCTCTGACAGAACAACTAACTCTGACAGACTAGCTACCGCTGACAGAACAGCTACCTCTGACAGAACAGCTACCTCTGACAGAACAACTACCTCTGACAGAACAGCTACCTCTGACAGAACAACTACCTCTGAGAGAACAGCTACCTCTGAGAGAACAGCTACCTCTGAGAGAATAGCTACCTCTGAGAGAATGGCTACCTCGGCAGAACAGCTACCTCTGACAGACCAGCTACCTCTGAGAGAACAGCTACCTCTGACAGAACAGCTACCTCTGAGAGAACAGCTACCTCTGACAGAGCAATTACCTCTGAGAGAATAGCTACCTCTGAGAGAACAACTACCTCTGACACAACAACTACCTCTGAGAGAACAACTACCTCTGACAGACCAGCTACCTCTGACATAACAACTACCTCTGACAGAACAACTACCTCTGACAGAACAGCTACCTCTGACAAACCAGCTACCTCTGACATAACAACTACCTCTGACAGAACAACTACCTCTGAGAACAACTACCTCTGAGAGAACAACTACCTCTGACAGAACAACTACCTCTGACAGAACAACTACCTCTGACAGAACAACTACCTCTGACAGAACAACTACCTCTGACAGAACAACTACCTCTGACAGAATAGCTACCTCTGACAGAACAACTACCTCTGAGAGAACAACTACCTCTGACAGAACAACTACCTCTGACAGAACAACTACCTCTGACAGAACAACTACCTCTGACAGAACAACTACCTCTGAGAGAACAACTACCTCTGACAGAACAACTACCTCTGACAGAACAACTACCTCTGACATAACAACTACCTCTGACACAACTACTACCTCTGACAGAACAACTACCTCTGAGAACAACTACCTCTGAGAGAACAACTACCTCTGAGAGAACAACTACCTCTGACAGAACAACTACCTCTGACAGAACAACTACCTCTGACACAACAACTACCTCTGAGAGAACAACTACCTCTGACAGAACAACTACCTCTGACAGAACAACTACCTCTGACAGACCAGCTACCTCTGACATAACAACTACCTCTGACAGAACAACTACCTCTGACAGACCAGCTACCTCTGAGAGAACAACTACCTCTGACAGAACAGCTACCTCTGACAGAACAACTACCTCTGACATACCAGCTACCTCTGACATAACAACTACCTCTGACAGACCAGCTACCTCTGACATAACAACTACCTCTGACAGACCAGCTACCTCTGACATAACAACTACCTCTGACAGAACAGCTACCTCTGACAGACCAGCTACCTCTGATATAACAACTACCTCTGACAGAACAGCTACCTCTGACATAACAACTACCTCTGACAGAACAACTACCTCTGACAGACCAGCGACCTCTGACATAACAACTACCTCTGACAGACCAGCTACCTCTGACATAACAACTACCTCTGACAGACCAGCTACCTCTGACATAACAACTACCTCTGACAGACCAGCTACCTCTGACATAACAACTACCTCTGACAGACCAGCTACCTCTGAGAGAACAACTACCTCTGACAGAACAGCTACCTCTGACAGAACAACTACCTCTGACAGACCAGCTACCTCTGAGAGAACAACTACCTCTGACATAACAGCTACCTCTGACAGACCAGCTACCTCTGAGAGAACAACTACCTCTGACAGAACAGCTACCTCTGACAGAACAACTACCTCTGACATACCAGCTACCTCTGACATAACAACTACCTCTGACAGACCAGCTACCTCTGACATAACAACTACCTCTGACAGAACAGCTACCTCTGACAGAACAACTACCTCTGATATAACAACTACCTCTGACAGACCAGCTACCTCTGACATAACAACTACCTCTGACAGAACAACTACCTCTGACAGACCAGCTACCTCTGACATAACAACTACCTCTGACAGACCAGCTACCTCTGACATAACAACTACCTCTGACAGAACAACTACCTCTGACAGACCAGCTACCTCTGACATAACAACTACCTCTGACAGACCAGCTACCTCCGACATAACAACTACCTCTGACAGACCAGCTACCTCTGACATAACAACTACCTCTGACATAACAACTACCTCTGACATAACAACTACCTCTGACAGAACAACTACCTCTGACAGACCAGCTACCTCTGACAGACCAGCTACCTCTGAGAGACCAGCTACCTCTGACAGAACAGCTACCTCTGACAGAACAACTACCTCTGACAGAACAGCTACCTCTGACAGAACAACTACCTCTGAGAGAACAGCTACCTCTGACAGAACAGCTACCTCTGAGAGAACAGCTACCTCTGAGAGAATAGCTACCTCTGAGAGAATGGCTACCTCGGCAGAACAGCTACCTCTGACATAACAACTACCTCTGACACAACAACTACCTCTGAGAGAACAACTACCTCTGACAGAACAACTACCTCTGACAGAACAACTACCTCTGACAGACCAGCTACCTCTGACATAACAACTACCTCTGACAGAACAACTACCTCTGACAGACCAGCTACCTCTGAGAGAACAACTACCTCTGACAGAACAGCTACCTCTGACAGAACAACTACCTCTGACATACCAGCTACCTCTGACATAACAACTACCTCTGACAGACCAGCTACCTCTGACATAACAACTACCTCTGACAGAACAGCTACCTCTGACAGACCAGCTACCTCTGATATAACAACTACCTCTGACAGAACAGCTACCTCTGACATAACAACTACCTCTGACAGAACAACTACCTCTGACAGACCAGCTACCTCTGACATAACAACTACCTCTGACAGACCAGCTACCTCTGACATAACAACTACCTCTGACAGACCAGCTACCTCTGACATAACAACTACCTCTGACAGAACAACTACCTCTGACATAACAGCTACCTCTGACAGACCAGCTACCTCTGACAGAACAGCTACCTCTGACAGACCAGCTACCTCTGACAGACCAGCTACCTCTGACAGAACAGCTACCTCTGACAGAACAACTACCTCTGACAGAACAGCTACCTCTGACAGAACAACTACCTCTGAGAGAACAGCTACCTCTGACAGAACAGCTACCTCTGAGAGAACAGCTACCTCTGAGAGAATAGCTACCTCTGAGAGAATGGCTACCTCGGCAGAACAGCTACCTCTGACAGAACAGCTACCTCTGACAGACCAGCTACCTCTGAGAGAACAGCTACCTCTGACAGACCAGCTACCTCTGAGAGAACAGCTACCTCTGACAGAGCAACTACCTCTGAGAGAATAGCTACCTCTGAGAGAACAACTACCTCTGACACAACAACTACCTCTGAGAGAACAACTACCTCTGACAGACCAGCTACCTCTGACATAACAACTACCTCTGACAGAACAACTACCTCTGACAGAACAGCTACCTCTGACAGAACAGCTACCTCTGACAGAACAACTACCTCTGACAGAACAACTACCTCTGACAGAACAGCTACCTCTGACAGACCAGCTACCTCTGAGAGAACAACTACCTCTGAGAGAACAACTACCTCTGACAGAACAGCTACCTCTGAGAGAACAACTACCTCTGACAGAACAACTACCTCTGACATAACAACTACCTCTGACACAACAACTAACTCTGAGAGAACAACTACCTCTGACATAACAACTACCTCTGACATAACAACTACCTCTGACACAACAACTACCTCTGAGAGAACAACTACCTCTGACAGAACAACTACCTCTGACATAACAACTACCTCTGACATAACAACTACCTCTGACAGAACAGCTACCTCTGACAGAACAGCTACCTCTGACAGACCAGCTACCTCTAACATAACAACTACCTCTGACAGAACAACTACCTCTGACAGACCAACTACCTCTGACAGAACAACTACCTCTGACAGAACAGCTACCTCTGACAGAACAACTACCTCTGACATACCAGCTACCTCTGACATAACAACTACCTCTGACATAACAACTACCTCTGACATAACAACTACCTCTGACAGACCAGCTACCTCTGACATAACAACTACCTCTGACAGAACAGCTACCTCTGACAGACCAGCTACCTCTGATATAACAACTACCTCTGACAGACCAGCTACCTCTGACATAACAACTACCTCTGACAGAACAGCTACCTCTGACATAACAACTACCTCTGACAGAACAACTACCTCTGACAGACCAGCTACCTCTGAGAGAACAACTACCTCTGAGAGAACAACTACCTCTGACAGAACAGCTACCTCTGAGAGAACAACTACCTCTGAGAGAACAACTACCTCTGACAGACCAGCTACCTCTGACAGAACAGCTACCTCTGACAGAACAACTACCTCTGACAGAACAACTACCTCTGAGAGAACAGCTACCTCTGACAGAACAGCTACCTCTGACAGACCAGCTACCTCTGACAGACCAGCTACATCGGCAGAACAACTACCTCTGACAGACCAGCTACCTCTGACAGACCAGCTACCTCTGACAGACCAGCTACATCGGCAGAACAGCTACCTCTGACAGAACAACTACCTCTGACAGACCAGCTACCTCTGACAGACCAGCTACATCGGCAGAACAACTACCTCTGACAGAACAACTACCTCTGACAGACCAGCTTCCTCGGCAGAACAGCTATCTCACACACACACACACACACACACACACACACACACACACACACACACACACACACACACACACACACACACACACACACACACACACACACACACACACACACACACACACACACACACACACACACACTATTAACAAACATAAACATGATTAAAGGCATGGTATAAAGACAAGCACCAGCGGTTCCAGACGACAGTTCCTGAAGACTATGTGATCACGCTCTCCGAAGCTGAAGACCTTTAAACAGGTTAACATTCCAGACGTTTTACCAGGACGCTTAGTCAGAGTATGTGCTGACGAGCTGGCAAGTGTCCTCACTGACCCAGTCTGTAATACCTACATGTTTAAAGCAGGCCACCATAGTCTCTGTGCCCAAGAACGCCAATGTAACCTGCCTTAAAATGACTACCGCCCCATAGCACTCACATCTGTAGCCATGAAATGCTTTGAAAGGCTGGTCATGCCTCACATCAACACCATCATTCCAGACCCACTCCAACTTGCATACCGCCCCAACAGATTCACAGATCCACAATCTCTATTGCACTCCACACTGCCCTTTCCCACCTGGACAAAAGGAACACCTAAGTGAGAATGCTGTTCATTGACTACAGCTCACTCCCCCATTCACATCGGTGGGATTGTAGTGGACTGGGTTCTAGAGCTTCAAATTCCTTGGTGTCCACACTAAGGATCTATCATGGTCCAAACACACTAACACAGTCGTGAAGAGGGCACAACAACACCTCTTTCACCTCAGGAGGCGAAGGAGGAGAAGATTCAGCATGGGCCCTCAGATACTCCAAATGTTCTGCAGCTGCTCCATTGAGAGCATCTTGACTGGCAGCATCACTGCTTAGTTTGGCAACTGCTTGGTATCTGATTACAAGGCACTACAGAGGGTAGTGTGGACGGCCCAGTACATCACTGGGGCCAAGGTCCCTGTCATCCAGGACCTCTATACCAGGCGGTGTCAGAGGAAGGTCCTAAAAATTGTCAAAAACTCCAGTCACCCAAGTCATACACTGTTCTCTCTGGAAGTCTGGAACCAACAGGAACCTGAACAGCTTCTACTCCCAAGCCATAAGACTGTTAAATAGTTAACCAAATAGCTACCCGCACTATCTGCATTGACACTGACTATCCGCCACTCACTCACGAGTGGCGCAGGGGTCTAAGGCACAGCATCTCAGTGCAAGAGGTGTCACTACAGTACCTGGTTTGAATCCAAGCTGTATCACATCTGGCCGTGATTAGGAGTCCCCTAGGGCGGCGCACAATTGTCCCAGCGTCGTCCGGGTTTGGCCGGGCAAGGCCGTCATTGTAAATAAGAATTTGTTCTTAACTGACCTAGTTAAATAAAAATAAAAATAATTGACGCTACTGTTTACTATCTGTCACTTTATTACTAGATACAGAACCAGTCAAAAGTTTGGACACACCTACTCATTCAAGGGTTTTTCTTTAATGTACTATTTTCTACTTTGTAGAATAATAGTCAAGACATAAAAACTATGAAATAACACATATGGAATCAAGTAGTAACCCAAAAAAGTGTTAAACAAATCAAAATATATTTTAGGTTCTTCAAAGTAGCCACCCTTTTGCCTTGATGACAGCTTTGCACACTCTTGGCATTCTCTCAACCAGCTTCACCTGGAATGCTTTTCCCACAGTCTTGAAGGACTTTCCACATACTGTATACTGAGCACTTGTTGGCTGCTTTTCATTTACTCTGCGATCCAACTCATCCAAAACCATCTCAATTGGGTTGAGGTCAGGTGATTGTGGAGGCCAGGTCATATGATGCAGCACTTCATCACTCTCCTTCTTGGTCAAATAGCCCCTACAAAGCATGGAGGTGTGTTGGGTCATTGTCCTGTTGAAAAAAAAATTATACTCCTACTAAGCGCAAACCAGATGGGATGGCGTATCGCTGCAGAATGCTATGGTAGCCATGCTGGCTAAGTGCGCCTTGAATTCTAAATAAATCATAGACAGTGTCACCAGCAAAGCACCCCCACACCATCACACCTCCTCCTCCATGCTTCACGGTGGGAACCACACATGCCGGTCTAATGTCCATTGCTCGTGTTTCTTGGCCCAAGCAAGTCTCTTCTTCTTATTGGTGCCTATTGGTTTCTTTCCAGCAATTGGACCATGACGGCCTGATTCACACAGTCTCCTCTGAACTCTGAACAGTTGAGATGTGTCTGCTACTTCAACTCTTTGAAGCATTTATTTGGGTGCAATTTCTGAGGCTGGTAACTAATGAACATATCCTCTGCAGCAGAGGTAACTCTGGGTCTTCCATTCCTGTGGCGGTCCACATGAGAACCAGTTTCATCATTAGCGCTTGATGGTTTTTGCAACTGCACTTGAAGAAACTTTCAAAGTTCTTGAAATGTTCCGTATTGACTGACCATCATGTCTTAAAGTAATGATGGACTGTCGTTTCTCTTTCCTTATTTGAGCTGTTCTTGCCATAATATGGACTTGCTCTTTTACCAAATAAGGCTATCTTCTGAATACCACCCTTACCATGTCACAACACAACTGATTGGCTCAAACACATTAAGAAGGAAAGAAATTCCACAAATTAACTTTTACAAAATTGTTGAATTTTATTGAACCATTACTTAACTAGGCAAGTCAGTTAAGAACAAAAAATATAATAAATATAGGACAAAACACACATCACGGCAAGCTAAGGCACACCTGTTAATTGAAATGTTTTCCAGGTGACTACCTCATGAACCTGGTTGAGAGAATGCCAAGAGTTTGCAAAGCTGTCACCAAGGCAAAGGGTGGCTACTTTGAAGAATCTGAAATATAAAGTTATATTTAGATTTATTTAACACAATTTTGGTTACTATATGATACCATATGTGTTATTTCATAGTTTTGATGTCTTCACTATTATTCTACAATGTAGAAAATAGTACAAATAAATAAAAACCCTTGAATAGTAGGTGTGTCCAAACTTTTGACTGGTACTGTATATGTGCATATCTACCTACATTACCTCATACTCCTGCACATGAACTCGGTACTGGTACCCAATGTATATAGCCAAGTTATCATTCCTCAAAATGTATTTATTATTACTTGTATTACTTTAGTATTATTTCTCAATTGTCTTTCTCTCTGCATTGTTGGGAAGGGCCCGTATGTAAGCATTTCATTGTTAGTCCACACCTGCTGTTAACGAAGCACGTGACAACTACAATTTGATTTGATTTGATTAATTTGACATCCATCCATCAAGCAGATTAGGCCTTCAGCTTAGACTTGTAGGACAACAGGTGGTCAATAGACCTCATCACAAACCTGCCTTCAGCTTAGACTTGTAGGACAACAGGTGGTCAATAGACCTCATCACAAACCTGCCTTCAGCTTAGACTTGTAGGACAACAGGTGGTCAATAGACCTCATCACAAACCTGCCTTCAGCTTAGACTTGTAGGACAACAGGTGGTCAATAGACCTCATCACAAACCTGCCTTCCATGTGGTCTTGGCTTGGGGAGGAACACTGATGTGGTTATATACTGTAGATAGCAACATGCCAGGTTAGTATGCAGTATTGCATATGTCCAGTCTGACATGCCAAATGTCCAGTCTGACATGCCATGTGTCCAGTCTGACATGCCAAATGTCCAGTCTGACATGCCAAATGTCCAGTCTGACATGCCATATGTCCAGTCTGACATGCCATATGTCCAGTCTGACATGCCATATGTCCAGTCTGACATGCCATATGTCCAGTCTGACATGCCATATGTCCAGTCTGACATGCCATATGTCCAGTCTGACATGCCATGTGTCCAGTCTGACATGCCATGTGTCCAGTCTGACATGCCATGTGTCCAGTCTGACATGCCAAATGTCCAGTCTGACATGCCATGTGTCCAGTCTGACATGCCATATGTCCAGTCTGACATGCCATGTGTCCAGTCTGACATGCCATGTGTCCAGTCTGACATGCCATGTGTCCAGTCTGACATGCCATGTGTCCAGTCTGACATGCCATATGTCCAGTCTGACATGCCATGTGTCCAGTCTGACATGCCATATGTCCAGTCTGACATGCCATGTGTCCAGTCTGACATGCCATGTGTCCAGTCTGACATGCCATGTGTCCAGTCTGACATGCCATGTGTCCAGTCTGACATGCCATATGTCCAGTTTGACATGCCATATGTCCAGTCTGACATGCCATGTGTCCAGTCTGACATGCCATGTGTCCAGTCTGACATGCCATGTGTCCAGTCTGACATGCCAAATGTCCAGTCTGACATGCCATGTGTCCAGTCTGACATGCCATATGTCCAGTCTGACATGCCATGTGTCCAGTCTGACATGCCATGTGTCCAGTCTGACATGCCATGTGTCCAGTCTGACATGCCATATGTCCAGTCTGACATGCCATATGTCCAGTCTGACATGCCATGTGTCCAGTCTGACATGCCATATGTCCAGTCTGACATGCCATGTGTCCAGTCTGACATGCCATGTGTCCAGTCTGACATGCCATATGTCCAGTCTGACATGCCATATGTCCAGTCTGACATGCCATATGTCCAGTCTGACATGCCATATGTCCAGTCTGACATGCCATATGTCCAGTCTGACATGCCATATGTCCAGTCTGACATGCCATGTGTCCAGTCTGACATGCCATGTGTCCAGTCTGACATGCCAAATGTCCAGTCTGACATGCCAAATGTCCAGTCTGACATGCCATGTGTCCAGTCTGACATGCCATATGTCCAGTCTGACATGCCATATGTCCAGTCTGACATGCCATGTGTCCAGTCTGACATGCCATGTGTCCAGTCTGACATGCCATGTGTCCAGTCTGACATGCCAAATGTCCAGTCTGACATGCCATATGTCCAGTCTGACATGCCATATGTCCAGTCTGACATGCCATATGTCCAGTCTGACATGCCATATGTCCAGTCTGACATGCCATATGTCCAGTCTGACATGCCATGTGTCCAGTCTGACATGCCATGTGTCCAGTCTGACATGCCATATGTCCAGTCTGACATGCCATGTGCCCAGTCTGACATGCCATATTTCCAGTCTGACATGCCATATGTCCAGTCTGACATGCCATATGTCCAGTCTGACATGCCATATGTCCAGTCTGACATGCCATATGTCCAGTCTGACATGCCATATGTCCAGTCTGACATGCCATGTGTCCAGTCTGACATGCCATATGTCCAGTCTGACATGCCATATGTCCAGTCTGACATGCCATGTGTCCAGTCTGACATGCCATGTGTCCAGTCTGACATGCCATATGTCCAGTCTGACATGCCATGCATAATATGTCAATTGTTATGAGTCAATGTAGGATTAGACAAGCCTTCTCTTGGTTTGTTTCCTGTTGGGTTTGAGACAAGGAATTCATTCCACCAGTTACCTGTTTAACACTAATAACACTGTTGACTCTGGTAGGCAAACAAAGTGACAAAGGGACACTGACACGTCTAACAAGCCATACAAAACAGACAAAAGCAAGTCTGACAAACCAAACATGGACATGCTGTTTGCATTTATCCAAACTGACAAGTGAATTTTGCTCCTAGATGTCTCCACCCTTCACCCTTATCCACCAACACAACCATCATGACACAAAACCTCACACCAAAAACAGTACTATCCAAACAACCTTTCAAAAAGCCATCAATCTTCCATCACAAAACCCCCTCACCATCATGCCCTTGACCACATTTGAGAATTCACAATTTCCACATCAGGGCATGTCACACCTTCTACCCTTCCTTCACTCTCTCCCTCTCCCTCCCCCTTCTCCCTTCCAATTATCCCTCTCCCTCTCCCTCACCCTCCCCCTCCCCCTCCCCTGGCTTTAAACAGATGTTGGTTTCTTTAAACTCCTTTCTATCTCTCACAGTTGTAAGGACCACTGCACCCCCAGACATTAACTCGGTACCTGTATCCACTGTTTATAGCCTCCTTATTGTTAATTACATTTCTTGTGTTACCGTGATTGATTCTATTTTAATTTTTAATTTTAGTTTATTTTGTAAATATTTTATTAACTCTATTTCTTGAACTGCATTGTTGGTTAAGGGCTTGTATGTAAGAGTTTCACAGTAAGGTCTACACCTGTTGTACTCGGCGCATGTGACAAATTTGATTTAATTTGACTTGATTTGACCAGAAAGCAACCCCCTTTTCCTAGAGCGCCTGACTGGCTGAAGACCTGCCAAAAGTCGGGGGCCGGCAAACCGTGCCAGTATATCCTCCAAAAAGTCTGACAAACAGTCTGTTCCGCTGCCATTCGAACAGCGGGACATTACAACTTATTCCACAATTATAACATCATTAATTAAAAAGCTATCATACATTAGGCCACTCCATTACACAGAATAGTGTGGATGTTGTACACACACAGGATCAAACGTACAAGTGGCAGGATAAAAGGAGAGAGAAAGTGTAAGATAGGTTGCTGCCACGACAATGTTCACATCTACTTACAAGCAACCACGACATCCAACAAGGTAACACGGCAGAGACATCAATGCATTTCAAAGAGAACCTTTTGCTCTGTCAAATTGTGTGTGTGTGTGTGTGGGCGTGTGTGTGTGTGTGTGGGCGTGTGTGTGTGTGTGTGTGTGGGTGTGTGTGCGTCCATGCATGTTTCCATGTCTGTCTGTGTCTCCATGTCGGCCTGTCTGTCTGTGTCTCCATGTCTGCCTGTCTGTCTGTGTCTCCATGTCGGTGCCATCATGTGTATGCTTGCATTTTCATCTGAGTGCTTGCATGCATATGGAGCATAATCAACGAGCGTCCATAAAGATAGCCTACAGCAAATATTTACATTCCACTCAATGGGTTTCTCTATAGCCCAGTGAGTTGATTGCTTTGTTAATGGCAACAGTGCAGTGTAGTGTAGTGGAACACGGGGGGCAGAGTGCTGGGATGAGGGATGGAGGGATGGAGGGACGGAGGGACGGAGGGACGGAGGGATGGAGGGATGGAGGGATGGAGAGACGGAGGGATGGAGGGACGGAGGGATGGAGGGACGGAGGGATGGAGGGATGGAGGGATGGAGGGATGGAGGGACGGAGGGACGGAGAGACGGAGGGATGGAGGGACAGAGGGATGGAGAGACGGAGGGACGGAGGGACGGAGGGAGGGATGGAGAGACGGAGGGATGGAGAGACAGAGGGATGGAGGGAGGGAGGGAGGGAGGGATGGAGGGATGGAGGGAGGGAGGGAGGGAGGGAGGGAGGGAGGGAGCCAATGTAGCGGAGCGTAGCCAAACAGCTACACCACTATAATTAGGGGGAAAATAAACCGTTAATGCGGCAGCGCTCGGGAGAAACACAAAGAAATATGACAACGATATGCCTCACAGCCCATTACCTAATATGCACTGCTTCACTTCAGCGAACGGGCTGTGGAAGTTTTACTATAGGGTGGGGAGTCAGGCCAGATATTATGCGTTTAGAATATTCAAAAGAGGTCTTCACGATTATATATGAATAATGCGTCTTGTGACAATGCCACTAAAAGCATTAACTGAAGCATTGTAGCTAGAATTCTAAATTGAAACAATAACAAAGCCGACACCCTGCCACTGTTTTGGTAAAAAGCTAAGGGATGGGCCTGGATGAATGTGACCACTCTATAGTTCATAGACATGAATACAGACTAAAGTGAGTTAGACAAAGGGTTAGAATTCATTCAAAATAAAAATCTGTTTTTATGTATCGAGAATAAGTAGGCCCTATATCATGTTGACTATATACTGTATAATTTAACGGTTTAATGTGATTATTCCCTCTGTGACTTCTAGGAAGATTTGAACCAATTTCTGGAGATCATTATTTATTTAATGTGATTATTGATTAATTTTAACGTTTAAAAAAGCTGGTCAACCCTGTTAAGTGAACTGTACTCTTGTTTTAATATGGTGCAAATATTCCTTTTTAAATATTTATATATATAAATAAAGAAACATGAACATCTAAAAGTTAAATCATAGTGTGAGCTGGTTCATTTCTTTTTTACCATTTTCTGATGTTTTGTGGTGGAAAATTGAGCGGGTCCATTATAACACGTCAACCCTGTTACCTGGAGATAGATAGGCTAGAAATGTTTTTTGTGAAGCTTGCATTCAATTGCCCATCGCTGTTGCACACAACAACCTTCCATTCCTCTTGTCACAAGAGGATTCACGGCTGATTTAAGATTAATTTGTCAACCCTGTTACGGTCAACCTTGTTACAGTCAACCGTGTTACGGTCAACCCTGTTACGGTCAACAATTGTATAGTCAACCATGTTACAGTCAACCCTGTTACAGTCAACCCTGTTACAGTCAACATTGTTATGGTCAACCCTGTTATGGTCAACCCTGTTATGGTCAACCCTGTTATGGTCAACCCTGTTATGGTCAACGCTGTTACGGTCAACCCTGTTATGGTCAACCCTGTTATGGTCAACCCTGTTATGGTCAACCGTGTTACGGTCAACCCTGTTACGGTCAACCCTGTTATGGTCAACCGTGTTACGGTCAACCCTGTTACGGTCAACAATGTTACAGTCAACCCTGTTACAGTCAACCCTGTTACGGTCAACATTGTTACAGTCAACCATGTTACGGTCAACATGTTACGGTCAACATGTTACGGTCAACATGTTACGGTCAACTCTGTTACAGTCAACCCTGTTATGGTCAGCCCTGTTATGGTCAATGCTGTTATGGTCAGCCCTGTTGCAGTCAACCTTGTTACGGTCAACCCTGTTACTGTAACATTGTTATGGTCAACATGTTATGGTCAACATGTTACGGTCAACCCTGTTACTGTAACATTGTTATGGTCAACATGTTATGGTCAACATGTTATGGTCAACATGCTACGGTCATTGTTGTTATAGTCAACCTTGTTATGGTCAACCCTGTTACAGTCAACCCTGTTACAGTTACCTTGTTATGGTCAACATGTTACGGTATTTGACAATAATAGGTACTTACTGTAGTATTATACTTTTTTAAACTGTTGAAAAGGGAAAATATGTTTTTATTAAGTTGAACATGTGCTCTTTATGACCCCAAAAAATCTCACCAAGTTAGATAACCCAAAAGAGCCTAATTTCGTGGAACGACAAAGAACAACAGGGGGACAAATTTGTGTAAGAAACACAGCGAATCCCTCATTTCACCACCTGTTTTCTATATTATCGAGTATTTAGAAGTTGCTATCCTGGAGAAATCCTGACAATCATTTTCCTTTGACACCAACTGAGTGTGTTCTATCTATTTCCTCTCACATGCTTCTTCTCTCTTTGATATTTTACTCCACACTCCTCTCTCTAAGAGCTGCTGATTCCACTTCACAGTAGCTATCACAGCTGCAACAATGACGTATTTTATTCATTCTTTCGTTCATTCCATCGTTGCCTCTGAGCAGCCTAATTACAGGAAACCCATAATCAGCACAGGGTAGCCTGTGTTTTAATACTAATCAGACAGTCTTCGATGTAGCCTGTGTTTTAATACTAATCAGACAGTCTTCGATGTAGACAGTGTTTTAATACTGTGGTGAAACTGTGGGACAGCTTGTAAGGGAGGACGTCACTAAATCATTAGCTAAAACTGATATAAGGCAGAGCAGAGAGAGCAGGCAGTTCTTGGCGAGGGAGCTGTGCTTTGATGAATGTTGGGCTTGTAGCCTTAGCAGGTATCCACACTGCACTCACCTTAATGAGGGGAGGTTGTCCTTCGCTGCTGGGTATGGAGACCAGCTAAAAAGACAGGTAGTGAGGGGGAATTTGGGGAACAAGATAAGATAGTGGGGTCTGTTCCCCCTCCTTCTGGGAACAGACCGCACGGCGCATTGTAGCGTTTTATTGGACATGCAAATTAATTAGCTAAGCTTTATCAGTGTTTGTAAACTGAGCACGCTGATAGTGTAGTGTGCTCCTCTATTCTACGTAATTAATCAGGCAAAAAGCCTACAGTGATAAACCTGAATCAGAGTATAGCCTAGTTGTTGTTCCTGTCCAGTTTGCAGCCTATTCAGTGCACCGTCAGCCGGGAAAGTAAATTGTTTTCAAATGTTACATTTAAATATTATGTCTATGTTCTCTTTCGTTGGCCTAGTCTTGTTAAATGTCTTTATACTGAACAAAATATAAAGGCAACATGTAAAGTGTTGGTCCCATGTTTCATGAGCTGAAAAAAAAGACCCCAGACATTTTCCATACGCACAAAAAGCGTATTTCTCTCAAATTTTGTGCACAAATTTGTTTACATCCCTGTTAGTGAGCATATCTCCTTTGCCAAGATAATCCATCCACCTGAAAGGTGTGGCATATCAAGAAGCTGTTAAAACAGCATGATCATTACACAGATGCACCTTGTGCTGGCCACACTTAAACGTGCAGTTTTGTCACACAACACAATGCCACAGATGTCTCAAGATTTAAAGGACCAAGCAATTGGCATGCTGACAGCAGGAATGTCCAACAGAGCTGTTGCCAGAGGAATTTAGTATTAATTTCTCTACCATAAGCTGCCTCCAACGTCGTTTTAGATAATTTGGCAGCACATCCAACCGGCCTCACAATCGTAGACCACATGTTACCACGCCAACACAGGACCTCCACATCCGGCTTCTTCACCTACGGAATTGTCTGAGACCATTCACCTGGATAGCTGATGAAACTGAGGAGCATTTCTGTATGTAATAAAGCCCGTTTGTGTGGAAAAACTCATTCTGATTGGCTGGGCCTGGCTCCCCAGTGGGTGGGCCTGGCTCCCAAGTGGGTGGGCCTCTTTCTTCCCAGGCCCACCCATGACTACGCCCCTGCCCGGTCATGTAAAATTCATCGTTTAGGGCCTAATTTGACTGAATTCCTGATATGAACAGTAACTCTGTAAAATCATTGAAATTGTTGCATGTTGTGTTTTATATTTTTTGTTCAGTATAGAATGTATGGTTTTTCAAATACAGTGTGGGTTATGTGGGTGCACAGAGGGTGGGAGGGAGGAGGTTTATGACCTTATTATCATGTGTGTATCTCTGGACCATACATAGGCTTATTATACCCCAGTGATTTTTGCATTTCATTTTGGCTAGGCCCAGTTTGCAATGATGTAGAACCTAGGACCGTATGTATCTCATTAGTGTGTGTCGTGTCACTTTTTAGTACGTTATTACACTTAGACTCTGTCCCATACACCTTCGGGTCACTGCAGCACACTGATTGGGTTACAGAAACTACAGGAATTTAGCAAGTCACCTAGCATTTCATGCACGCTGTCTTATGAAATTGTGTATTTAATAAAAGATCATTGTTAGCTATATCTGTGAGTTTTGATGTCCTATCCTCTGACGCCGGACCATACCAGTCATACAAAGAGGATGCTACTCTGCTCAATCCACTACTTGCACCATCACTCTGGTGGTCCAGTCTCTGAGGTAGCCTGGGTTTCATTTAAAACTCCTATATTACATTTCACACAAACTCTCAATGAACTCCTCCTGAGAGCTGTATTGTGCCGGTAGGGTGGGGGGGGGGGGGGGTGACTATCACTCAACTAGGTAACGTTTTTTTTATTGTCAAATATAAGTCCCTTTAGTTAAGCTGGTGGTAGGATGTATTTAACGTAGCTCTTTAGAGTTAAAACAAGTGACAATTGGGGACGTAAAAATCAGTTGCAAACTAAACAGATATAGTTTCTCAAACACAAGTGTCATACAGTGTATCAGACATACAGCAGTTAGCTAAACGATTTATTTGAAATGTGACAGAAGGAAGTTATTCAGGATTTTACCTGAAGTTCTACGAACACAATGAAAAGTAGGACACAATATAAACCCTCTGATTTATGAATTGTTATGTCCTTTCAAATCATTCATGATTTATTTTTATTGTTAAATCAACACCATTCAATGTGAATCTAACATCAACAAATTTGAACAAATCCAAATTGAACTTCTCTCACACTGCACTTATCTTTCAGTAAGTTGTCTCAGCACACTGTTGTCTAGTCTAGACTGATGTAGAGACATCAAGTGAAAGTGAAGTTTTGAAAACCGCACGTTGCTTCTCTTAATACAGTACAAATAAGCCCTACGAACACTCTTTGAACACATTTACAGCACACAGATAGCCAGCACACCGAAACAAACACACACACACACACATTGTCTCACTCCCTCTATTTAAAATTAATACCAGGATTATTTATTCATCCAGAACACTTCACACTCATACAGTGTCTTCGGAAAGAATTCAAACCCCTTGACTTTTCCACATTTTGTTACATTACAGCCTTATTCTAAAATGGATTAAGTAAAAAAAAAAATATTATCTACACACAATTCCCCATAATCACAAAGCTAAAACAGATTTTTAGACATTTTTGCTAATTAATAAAAAATTCAAAACAGAAAAAACATATTTGCATAAGTATAGAGACACTTTGTTTTGAGACTCGAAATTGAGCTCAGGTGCATCCTGTTTCCATTGATCATCCTTGAGATGTTTCTACAACTGCAACTGTGGGAAATGTTTCTACAACTACAACTGCGGTAAAATAAATTGATTGGACATGATTTGTAAAGGCACACCATGTCTATATAAGGTCTCACAGTTGACAGTGCACGTCAGAGCAAAAACCAAGCCATGAGGTCGAAGGAATTGTCCGTAGATCTCCAATACATGATTGTGTCAAGGCACAAATCTGGGGAAGGGTACCTAAACATTTCTGCAGCATTGAAGGTTCCTAAGAACACAGTGGCCTCCATCATTCTTAAATGGAAGAAGTTTGGAACCACCAAGACTCTCCTACAGCTGGCCGCTCGGGCAAACTGAGTAATCGGGGGAGAAGGGCCTTGGTCAGGGAGGTGACCAAGAACCCGATGGTCACTCTGACAGAGCTCTAGAGTTCCTGTTCAGCACTCCACCAGTTAGGCCTTTATGGTAGTATCCAGACAGAAGCCACTCCTCATAAAAGGCCCATGACAGCCTGCTTGGAGTTTGCCTAAAAAGGCACCTAAAGACTATCAGACCATGAGAAAGATTATCTGGTCTGATGAAACCCAGATTGAACGCTTTGGCCTGAATGACAAGCGTCACGTCTGGAGGAATCCTGTCACCATCCATATGGTAGCAGAATCATGCTGTGGGGATGTTTTTCAGCGGCAGGGCCTGGGAGACAAGTCAGGATTGACGCAAAGATGAACAGAGATACAGAGAGATCCTTGATGAAAACCTGCTCCAGATAGCGCTTAGTACCTCAGACAGGGGCAAAGGTTCACCTTCCAACAGGACAACAACTCTAAGCACACAGCCAAGACAACGCAGGAGTGGCTTTGGGACAAGTCTCAATGTCCCTGAGTGGCCAGGCCAGAGCCCGGACTTGAACCAGGTCGAACATCTCTGGAGAGACCTGAAAATAGCTGTGCAGCAACGCTCCCCATCCAACCTGACATAGCTTGAGAGGATCTGCAGAGAAGAATGGGATAAACCCAAATGCAGGTGTTTATTTTTTTATTTTATTTCACCTTTATTTAACCAGGTAGGCCAGTTGAGAACAAGTTCTCATTTACAACTGCGACCTGGCCAAGATAAAGCAAAGCAGTGAGCCACAAACAACACAGAGTTACACATGAGATAAACAAACGTACAGTCAATAACACAATAAAAAAATCTATATACAGTGTGTGCAAATTGTAACGGTTTTGACTTGAGGTTATTTATAGGGGTGCCAGGTAGGTTGTGCCTACCAGAGAAAACATTGGTTTCTCCTTTTTTGTTTGGGAGGGAATGAGTCCCATCTGGTCCGTCAAGTCACACCAATACAAAGGACTTATGTAAAAGTCAGGATGGAAATATACTTTTCATAAACCCCTTAAGACATTGGAAAGAACTTCAAACAAGTGTATTCTTTTGCGTGGTTGTATTAACAACATAAATGATCACACACACACAACAATATAACAAATAATGCGCTCTTGTTCATTTAGAAATGTCCTCTACCTCGGGCATAAAAAGAGTCCAGCCCGGTAAATAACTTCAGGGACTCCAGTGACCTTAGTCACGCAACGTTGGTCCGTAGCGTAAACCCAGTATATTCATACACTCAAAATAACACTTATTTTACAACACAACTATAAAGCGTATCAAAGACTAATCAAAGACTAATACGTCCTCACAACTACATAAATCACAGTATACATCACCCCAAAACAAATGAAATACTGTGTACAAAAAGTTGTGGTCAGTCATACAATGCAATCCGCCAACATATCTCCAGCGGAGAAAAGGCCACTTTGAACAACGGAGAGGTGTAGTCCACAGACGCACAGAGTGGATCCAATCCTGGGTAAACTCGCTTTAAGGCTACAAAACACACTTTAAGGCAACAAAACAAACGGAATAGCGAAGCTTCATGAACTGAGGGTAGTACACATCCTCATTCATGTCTCAATCACAACTTCACCTTTGCGCAGCTGATGCTGGCTATTTAATGGGGAATTAAAGGGGAAGCGCCCTATTAGAAGGAGAAGCACTGAGACGGTTCAGAAATATTCAGGGCCGTCACAAAATGCAGTAAGATTAGGGAGGTAAGGCAATAAATAGGCCATAGTGGTGAAATAATTACAATTGAGCAATTAAACACTGGAGTGATAGATGTGCAGAAGATGAATGTGCAAGTAGAGATACTGTGATGCAAAGGAGCAAAATAATAAATAACCATATGGGGATGAGGTAGTTGGGTTGGCTATTTACAGATGGGCTGTGTACAGGTGCAATGATCAGTAAACTGCTCCGACAGCTGATGCTTAAAGTTAGTGAGGGAGATATAAGACTCCAGCTTCAGTGATTTTTGAAATTGGTTCCAGTCATTGGCAGCAGAGAACTGGAAGGAAAGGCAGCCAAAGGTAAGAGTTGGCTTTGGGGAAGACCAGTGAAATATACCTGCTGGAACACGTGCTACGGGTGGGTGCTGCTATGGTGACCAGTGAGCTGAGATAAGGCGGGGCTTTACATAGCAAAGACTTATAGATGACCTAGAGCCAATGGGTTTAGCAATGAATATGAAGCGAGGACCAGCCAACGAGAGCATACAGGTTGCAGTGGTGGGTAGTATATGGGGCTTTGGTGACAAAACAGACAGCACTGTGATGGACTACATCCAATTTGCTGAGTAGAGTGTTGGAGGCTAAGTAAATGACATTTCCAAAGTCAAGGATCAGTCGGATAGTCAGTTTCACAAGGGAATGTTTGGCAGCATGAGTGAAGGATGCCACATATTCTAAGTCAGAACCGTCCAGAGTAGTGATGCTAGACGGGGGCGCGGGTGCGGGCAGTGATTGGTTGAAGAGCAAGCATTTAGTTTTACTTGCATTTAAGAACAGTTGGATGCCACAGAAGGAGTGTTGTATGGCATTGAAGCTCGTCTGGATGTTTGTTAACAGTGTCCAAAGAAAGGCCAGAAGTATACAGAATGGTGTCGTCTGCGTAGAGGTGGATCAGAGAATCACCAGCAGCAAGAGCGACATCATTGACGTATACAGAGAAAAGAGTCGGCCTGAGAATTTAACCCTGTGGCACCCCCATAGAGACTGCATGTCCGGACAACAGGCCCTCCGATTTGACACACTGAACACTATCTGAGAAGTAGTTGGTGAACCAGGCTAGGCAGTCATTTGAGAAGCCAAGGCTATTGAGTCTGGCGATAAGAATGCGGTGATTGACAGAGTCGAAAGCCTTGGCCAGGTCGATGAAGATGGCTGCAAAGTATTGTATTTTATCAATGGTGGTTATAATATCGTTTAGGACCTTGAGCGTGGCTGAGGTGCACCCATGACCAGCTCGTAAACCAGATTGCATAGCGGAGAAGGTACGGTGGGATTCGAAATGGTAGGTGATCTGTTTGTTAACTTGGCTTTCGAAGACCTTAGAAAGGCAGGGTAGGGTAGATATAGGTCTGTAACAGTTTGGGTTTAGAGTGTCTCCCCCTTTGAAGAGGGGGATGAACGCTGCAGCTTTCCAATCTTTATGGATCTCAGCCGATACAAAAGTGAGGTTGAACAGGCTGGTAATAGGGTTTGCAACAATTGCGTGGATCATTTTAGAAAAAGAGGGTCCAGATTGTCTAGCCCAGCTGATTTGTAGGGGTCCAGATTTTGCCGCTCTTTCAGAGCATCAGTTATCTGGATTTGGGTGAAGGAGAAATGGGGAGGCTTGGGCAAGTTTCTGTGAGGGGTGCAGAGCTGTTGACCGGGGTTGGGGTAGCCAAGTGGAAAGCATGGCCAGCCATAGAAAAATGCTTATTGAAATTCTCAATTATTGTAGATTTATCGGTGGTGACAGTGATTCCTAGCTTCAGTGCAGTGGGCAGCTGGGAGGAGGTGCTCTTATTCTCCATGGAATTACAGTGTCCCAGAACTTTTTGGAGTTTGTGCTAATGGATGCAAATTTCTGTTTGAAAAAGCTAGCCTTTGCTTTCCTAACTGCCTGTGTATATTGGTTCCTAACTCCCTGACAAGTTGCATATTGCGGGGGCTAATGCAATACGCCACAGGATATTTTTGTGCTGGTCAAGGGCAGTCAAGTCTGGAGTGAACCAAGGGCTATATCTGTTCTTAGTTCTACATTTTTTGAAATGGGCATGCATATTTAAGATGGTGAGGAAAGCACTTTTAAAGAATAACCAGGCATCCTCTACTGACGGAATGAGGTCAATATCCTTCTAGGATACCCGGGCCAGGTTGATTAGAAAGGCCTGCTCGCTGAAGTGTTTTAGGGAGCATTTGACCGTGATGAGGGAGGGGTGGTCGGTTGACTACGGACCCATTACGGACGCAGGCAATGAGGCAGTGATCACTGAGATCCTGGTTGGAGACAGCAGAGGTGTATTTAGAGGGCATGTTGATCAGGATGATATCTATGAGGGTGCCCGTGTTTACGGAATTAGGGCTGTACCTGGTAGGTTCCTTGATAATTTGTGTGAGATTGAGGGCATCTAGCTTAGATTTTAGGACGGCCGGGGTGTTAAGCATATCCCAGTTTAGGTCACCTAACAGTACAAACTCTGAAGATAAATGGGAGGCAATTAATTCACATATGGTCTCCAGGGCACAGCTGGGGGCTGAGGGGGGTCTATAACAAGCAGCACCAGTGAGAGACTTCTTTCTGGAAAGGTGGATTTGTAGAAGCTCGAAACTGTTTGGGCAAAGACCTGGATAGCATGACAGAACTCGGCAGGCTATCTCTGTAGTAGATTGCAACTCCCCCTCCTTTGGCAGTTCTATCTTGGCGGAAAATGTTGTAGTTGGGGATGGAAATGTATAATGTTTGGTGGCTTTCCTAAGCCAGGATTCAGACACGGCTAGGATATCAGGGTTGGCGGAGGGCGCTAAAGCATTGAGGCTTCTGATGTTAACATGCATGAGACCAAGGCTTTTATGGTTACAGAGGTCAACAAATGATAGCGTCTAGGGAATAGGAGTGGAACTGGGGGCTACAGGGCCTGGGTTAACCTGTACATCACCAGAAGAACAGAGGAGGAATAGGATAAGGGTACGGCTAAAGGCTATAAGAACTGGTCGTGTAGTGCGTTGGGGACAAGGAATAAAAGGAGCAGATTTCTGGGCGTGGTAGAATAGATTCAGGGAAAAATGTACAGACAGTGGTATGGTAGGATGTGAGTACAGTGGTGGTAAACCTAGGCGTTGAGTGACGATTAGAGAGATTTCGTCTCTGGAGGCACCAGGTGAGGTCTCCTCGTGTGTGTGGGATGGGAGAAAATATCTATCTAAGGCCTTTTGAGCAGGACTGAGGGCTCTACAGTGAAATAAAAAAATAAGAACTAGCCAAGACAGCAGTAGACAAGGCATATTGACATTAGAGAGAGGCATAAAGCAATCACAGGTGTTGATCAGGAGAGTTAAGACAATGGGCAAATGGCGATGAATGGGCAGAGCGGGTCAGATAGGTACATACTGGACCTGAGTTCGAGGCTGGGGCTGACAGGTAAACAAAATGAGGTACCGTGTTATTGAAACAGTCCAGGGGGCATCAGCTGTGTAGCCGAGTGATCATAGCGTCAAAAGAGCAGCAATCGGTGAGTCAGGGTGTCACTACTACGCTAGGCGTGCAGGGGACACAGCGTTCAGAAAAGCTAGCGGGCCGGGGCTAGCAGATGGTTTTTCGGCGACATCATAACAGAATATCCTGTTGAGACCACATCGGGTGATCACATCGGCAGTCCAGTCGTGATGGATCGGCGGGGCTCCGTGTTGACAATAAAGGGTCCAGGGCAATTGGCAAAGGAGGTATTGTAGCCCTAGGATTAGCTGGTATACGGGCCTAGCTCGAGGCTAGATCAAGGCTAGCTGGTGCTTGCCACAGGACAGAGGCGTTAGCTAACAATAGCCACTCGATGATCCGGTGTAATGATCCAGAGCGGCAGGAATTCGGTGATGAGGTAGAGTGCCAAGCTTGTGTGCCAAGCTTGTAGTGTCATACCTAAGAAGACTTGAGGTTGTAATCGCTGCAAAAGGTGCTTCAACAAAGTACTGAGTAAAGGGTCTGAATACTAATGTAAATGTCATATTTGTTTTTTTTGTGTTTTAATAAATTAGCTAAATAAATAAATACATGTTTTTTGCTTTGTCATTATGGGGTATTGTGTGTAGATTGATGAAGGAAAAAATTATTTAATACATTTTGGAATAAGGCTGTAAAAGTCAAGGGTCTGAATACTTTCTGAATGCACTGTATGTCTGTCCTGAGTGGGGCATAAATAGATGATTTGATGTTTGACAGTCAATCAATAGAACATTACGCTGACACAGAGAGGGTTTCCATGGAAACAGATGACAGAGAGAAGAGAGGAGGAGAAGACATGAGAAGACAGGAGAGGTGGGTTAACTTCAGTGGAGGCTCCTCAGGGGAGAACTATCCTCCTCAGTGAATTTCATAAAAATGTAAATAGTAAAACATTAAAAAAGTTATCATTTTTAGATAAAACTATACTAAATATAATCACGTGTCACAAAATAGTTGATTAAAACTCACAGTTTTACTATGAAGGTCTACAGTAGCCTCAGCAGCACTCTGTAGGGTAGTACCATGGTGTAGCTGGAGGACAGCTAGTGTCTGTTCTCCTCTGGGTACATTGACTTCAATTTAAAACCTGGGAGGCTCATGGTTCTCACCCCCTTCCATAGACTTATACAGTAATTATAACAACTTCCTGAGGACGACCTCCAACTTATCAGAGCTCTTGCAGCATGAACTGGCATGTTGTCCAAACAATCACAGGATCAGATAATGAATATAGTACTGAAAGCATAAGCTGCAGCTAGCTAACACTGAACTGCATAACATCTGGTGAGTAGTTGACTCAAATAGAGAGAAAGACAATAGTTGATCAGTTTTGAACAAATTAATTTCTTCCAAAATGAAGGAGAAGCAAGAGATTGGGAGAGAGCGAAAGCTAGCTATATTTTTTAAAACATTTTCTTAGCTAGCGATTGCAGCTAGCTAGTTTAGCCTACTTAGACAGTTGTAGCAACCTCATGATGGGTATAGGGAAAATAAGAGTATCATGTAGTAGCCTAAACCTATCGATGTTACATTGAACTGGGTGAATGGAATATGAATGACAGTGATTCAGAGAAAAAGGAAAGGAGAAATGACAGGAAAGGAGAAAAAGGAAGACGGCTGGGAAGGAGGAAATGGAAAGAGCAGGGCTTGGGAGGTTAGACTCTCGTTCCTCCTTCCCTCTTTTATGAGATGTTAAATCTCTTTGAAGAGCAACGTCCAACCCCCAACTCCCTATCCCCAGTATTTTAGCTACATCTTCTCCATCATTACCACTGCATTGGGGTGTTTATACATATTCCTGATATGCTTATTAGAGGGGCTGGCTGTGTAGAACGGTGGGTAATGTCTGTAGACTGAGTGAGTGATGTAAAGTTATGTGTGTATCCCTGCAGCTATAAGCCTATTATTTGCACCATTTTACATGCAATTGACTAACTAAAGTCATTACAGCATAACCAACCCAGCCGGTCAAATGACTAACTAAAGTCATTAAAGCATGACCAACCCAGCCGGTCAAATGACTAACTAAAGTCATTACAGCATGACCAACCCAGCCAGTCAAATGACTAACTAAAGTCATTAAAGCATGACCAACCCAGCCAGTCAAATGACTAACTAAAGTCATTAAAGCATGACCAACCCAGCCAGTGAAATGACTAACTAAAGTCATTAAAGCATGACCA